>NW_009228412.1:132063-140735 GCF_000690835.1 Fulmarus glacialis
AAGCGATAGAACGAGAGGAAATGGCCTCAAGTTGCGCCAGGGGAGGTTTAGACTGGACATTAGGAAAAACTTCTTTACTGAAAGAGTGGTCAGGCCTTGGAACAGGCTGCCCAGGGAAGTGGTGGAGTCACCATCCCTGGAAGTAATTAAAAGACGTGTAGATGAGGCACTTAGGGACATGATTTAGTGGTGGACTTGGTAGAGTCCAACAGTTTACGGTTGGACTCAATGATCTTAAGGGTCTTTTCCAACCTAAATAATTCTGTGATTCTGTGATTTGTGTATGATTTTTTGCCTGTTTGTGTTGACTAGTGTAACTTCTGTCATGTAGCCATACGTGAGATCATGGCTGGAGTCGCAGGGAGGCCCTAAGTGAGTCAGATCTAAATGAGTACTGGATACGCATTTTGGTTTGGAAACTTTTTGGTTCCATAGTGGATCTTAAAGTCCTTATTGCTGAGTCTAATACTCCAGTCTGCCTCACAAAAATGAGCTACAGAAATGTAAGATGGGGCAAAAGAAACCACACTAATTCAGAACAAAGTGGATTTTAGTTTGCTGTTGGAAAACCTTTTGTCTTCTTCAAATCTTTTCTAGGAATGCCCATCTAAAAACTTGAGTAAAATAAAATCGTGTGTTAAAGGAATATACAGCACATCTGGTACCTAGAAATGACACTTTTTTTCTTAAGTAGGTAAGCCCTGTCCTTAAAATTTCACATATTGTCCTTTAATAAAGAAGCTTGCTTTTAAACTGGAGAATACAGAAGTCTCTCTTTCTCTTTAGAGAATCTGATGTTGTTGCTCTCGGGTCTACTGTCAGGAGGGTCATACAATTATTTCTCAGAATGAAGGACCTTTTCAAATAACTTGTGTGCTGAATAAGTTCACCTTGAAAAAGACCCAGCTTTTCCCTTTGAGAGGGAGGCCAGCTTTGATGGAGTCTGCATGTCTTAAACTTTTCAGACAATCTTTATCACATTGCTCCAGCTAGCTATCTGCACAAAGTGAATCCTACCCTACAGATCAGTATGCTGCACAGCTAAAAAGAAAATAACATTAAAAAGCTCCAGATGTTTCAACTGATGAAATGAAAGAAAGAGAACAGCTCAGCACTGTACACATCAATCTTCACTCATCATTTTTCTGTGCTCCCTCTCTCTGGGCTTGTTTTTGTCTTTCACTCAAGATTTACTCTGTAAACAGTCCGAAGCAAGGACACGGTGCTGTGATGTTTCCTGGGGCAGACATCAGCAAACTGACCTGGGTCTTGACTTGCAGCTGAAGTTCCTAGAGCTGCTACTGCAGTTCAAACAAGGGCTATTAATTCCAGGTGCTCCAAAAATAGTTCTGGAACATCATGATAAAATGAGGAGTGTCCTGTTAAGGAAAGGTTTATTGCTGTTATCCATAATCTAAATTGCCAGCCTCGATTACTTGAACCTTTCCTGTTTTGATGGAATGGATTACTTGATTTTCATCTGAGCCTTCTGTAAACCCAGGAGTCACCGGCTCTAGCAAAACCGAAAGGCATGTATTTGTTATGGAGTGAAAGCAGTGACCCAGGTTCTGTGCAAGTTCATCCTGGTTTGAGATAGACACTACGTGAATGTAGCAGAGTAGGACTGCCCCCAGTCACCCCATTCAGGCTGCAACCGGCGTAAGCAGCTGCAGGTGGCAAGGCTGATAGCTTCTCATGTGCTCAAGGCACTTGGGTACCTACCTCCTCTTTGGTTTCAGTGGGATTAGAGCACCTGACTCTTTAAATTGCTTTGTGCATCCCCACTGACAAAAACCACACCAGAAAAATTACAGAAAATGAACAAAAGACCAAATAAACAACTGAAGCTATTGACCATTTTGTAGGCTATCCCCTGCCTCCTTGTAGAACGCTCTGTGGTTGCCTGTGCCTCTTGCCAGATGTCAGATGCAAAGCCCATGACAGATTGCAGATAGTTTTACCCAAAGATTGTCAGTGTAAATTTCACACTTCTTCAGGAGTTTTGGGGGGAAGAAGCATCTACTTCTGCGCCTGCGGCAGTAGGAGAACAGGAGGTTGCACGGTAATTTGGGAGCCTGGTTTCATGCAACCTGAATTCCCAGGTTAGTTTGGTCACCTCTCCCTTTTCTTCTCTGCCTTGGCTTCTGTGCCTGCAGAAAGGCTGTGCTTGTACTGACCCGAGTTGTGAAATGCTTAGTCTTTTATATCCCTCTGACTGCTATTGTTATTATAACTCATAGCTCGGTTGTGTATGTTTTGTTCCCTTTCCAAAACCTGCTTGGAAGTTATCCTCAGTATGTCCCTGGCAGCAGCGCTATGGCTGTATAGAATTGTGTCCGAGCATTTGTTGGTGGGATCTGCACACCCTTCCGCACATGTGCTCCTCGTTGCTATCAAAGGTGTGACAGCGCAGCTCAGGACCAGACAGGGAGGACGCCGGCCTGGCTGCTTTATGTGTAAAAAGGGAGATTTATATCTTTGTGAGAATGGCTTGAATTGTCACTCAGCAGCTTTGGTGGATGACCTTCACACCAGGGAAGAGGCTGGTCTACACTGAGTGCATTTTACTCCTGTTCATAGAAAAACCACATAATGTTTTAGCTGCATTTTGTCACAAAAAATAGGTTCCAGAAAGAGAGAGGCCACTAAACTAGCTGCCTTAGAGAGGGGGAAAGGGGAGAAATTCAGCACTGGTTTATATATTTGTCTGTGGGAAACCTCTAGAGCTTTGCTTTTTGAGGTGGCCAGGGTGTGGTGGTACAGTTTTTTTTGTAATGGAAACCATTATTTACGCGACACTTAGACCACAATGCTCATTTCACTCATTAACTCAGCAACATTAAGACTGCTCTCCAGACAATGGGAGTTAGATATTCAGCGTATTGTTATTGCCATTCCTATGCCGTTTATGCAATGGAAGATGTTTGCATATTACATTTGTCACAGACAAGTATGGGGTATCAGATGTAGTGGTATTATTTTAAAATAGAACTGGAAAATGCAACTAAATATGCTCAGCTGCAGAATGCTTTGGATTTTCTAAACTGAAAATTCCCATAATCTTATAAGAATGTGGTGCAATGTGAAAGTTAATGGCTCAGGGGACTGGTGAAGGGAAACAAGGTTTCTTAACTCTTGATAAATAACACAAATCAAACCCAGCTTGATCATGTCTGAAAGTCACTATTATTCTCAGATTTTACTTGTATTTTGTTTATTTTGGTTGTGGTTGGACTATATGAATTTACGATTTAGTTTCCCAAATAAAAAGGTGACTCATTCTGATTTAAAAAAGAAATCAGAGTTGAAACTGAAGAGCAAACATTTTTTATGTACTAACACAAAATGAGGGCTTGCTCACCCCCCCTCTTGGAATGAATACTTCTAACTGTACCCCCCCCAGGGGAAACCTTTCTGCCCTCCAGGATGAAGTGGCTGGGTTGGAAGGCAAGTCTGCCCTCATTTGCAACTTGGGTGCGTTCGCAAGAGGTTTCCTGCACCTTTGGCATGAGAGGGAGTGTTGCTAACCTCTGGGGAATAGCTCAGGAGGAACCTGGAGGGACTGGAAGTGGCGGGTGAGTGATCCCGGGTTGCTCTCCATCATCACAGCAGAAACTGAGCTGATTCAGCCCCAGGGCCACGTTGCGCTTCGAGGGGGTAGATTTTAGGTATTTTATATGTTTTAATGAAGAGGGTAGTGAATTTAAAAAAATCTGAGCAGGAGCAGTGGAAGGGTATGTAAAAATCCTCAAGTCTGGAATTGGAGCAGGTAATGCTAAAAGACAGTACGGTTGAGGTAAAATATACTGCAGTTTGGTTCTGCTATGTAAAATAAGCTTTTGATTTATGGAGTGTCAAAAATGTAGATTTCTACGCCTTTCACGATGAATTTTTTTGGCAAATTTTTGGATGAAAATGATTATGGGAAAAATGTTCAGAATATAATTATGGCTTTGCTGAAGAATTGAGGGCTCTTTAAAGATGTTTTCCGCTTGTATCTGCCATTGCTGCTGTCAGAGTGCCTCGCTGAACTACTGGGTGGCCCCAGCTGTTCTGTATATTTTACCCCCACCCCTCCTCCAGGGAGTAAAAGCACAATTTGGCCCAATACTTGCTAGAAATGAATTGATTCCACTGCAGACTCCATGAAGGACATGCTGAGATGATTAAATAAGAACTATAAACTGTTGTAATAAAATACCATGATTTGAAGTAGGGATAATCATCTTCGTTTTGTGGTAGGACAGCACCTATGGGGTCCTGGCCCATAATGCCAATGAAAATGATAATACACAACATCCTTCATGCGCCTTTGCTTCTTTTGGGAGGCAAAGTCCAGCTGAAAGCATTTTGAATGCTGGTTATTTGAATGAAAGTATTTTTATTTCTAGCTTCTGCAATTAGAACAGTGAAATTTGAGTGGGAACATTTTTCTACCAGAGAAAAGCTTAGCCTACAATTTAGTCTCAATTTATTTGGTTAGAAGAGCTGAACAACAAGACTTTGGGGGCATCCACTGGTTAGTAACCTCACGGTGAACCGTTTGCGGCGCATCTATTTTTTTAGCACTTGGCATCCCTCTCATAAATATACTGTGGACCCCCTCAAAGGACTTGCTGTTGCCTCCTCTGCTTTGGACACCAAAGGAGGAGGAACCTCACCCTGTTCATGAAACCGATGCCACCCTCACACAAAGGCCCCATGCCGCCGGTCACTCCCTGGTTTGGTATCGGTGTATCTCTGAGCACCAGGTGAATCCCTTCTCTTCAAATCTGACCTTTCTTACTATTTGAGTATTGCATACCCTTCATTATTAACAGCAGTCACTTCTCTGTTGTCAGAAATTTGTCTGTAGTTTTCACAGAGGCCAAGGATGAATTAATATGAACCATAAATGAATTAAGGTTTGCATGCTTAGCTCTTCCTGAAGGCTATTGTGAATGCAAATCCCAGGCTGAACAGGAACACATCGGTATTGCCTCCCAGGCATGGGAGTGGGCAACGGCTGTAATTGAGTCTACATGCGGTGTCTGGAAAGATTTTATGTCCAGCAAGCCACTTATTCTTATCTTGCTGTAGTATGTAGCGATTAAAGATATTAATTAACACTTCCCTCAGCACTACATAAGGTCTGCATTATGGTGTGCCTCTACAGCAGGCTTTTGAGGGAGAAGACATTAGTGCCAGGATGCTCCTTGGTGACCCACAAGGAGCGACCCTAGTCTTCATTCCTTGTCAGCCAGTGGGCTTTTTTGCTTTATACAGCCTCTACAGATATGGGTCAGATCCTGATTTGGTAAAAATCCACTAGCGTGACTCCAGTGAGCCCATTCCAGCTTACACAAGCCCGGGAGCTGGTCCTGTACGCTCTCTAGCTGCTCTGAGCTAACGCTGCTGGCTGTCTTCAACGCTGTATTCTCTTCCTGCCATTAGCGGTACTATAATTAAGCTTCTGCCATCGTTTGCTGCCCTTTTCTACACATACACCCTCCTACATCTTTTGGAGGAATGTTCCCTTAGCAAAACAGTTTGCATGTCAATTGCTGATACAACATTGTGTTCTTGATGCCATGAGGTTATATTAGCACTTATATTTGTGTTCACAAGGGTTGCTTGCATACATAAAGCCTGTGAGTGTTTCAGAATTGGGGCCATAGTATGCAGTGTTACTGGGCAATAATCTTATGATGTAACCATAAACCTCGATTGTCTGTTTAATATCTCAGATGTTTCAATTTGCATTTCGTTAAAACTTGGCAAAAGGTTATCAGCTCAGATCCAAAATTCTCACAAAAATTGTTCTAATATGTAAAGTAAGTTTTGATTTATGGAGTGACAAAAATGTAAATTTCTAAGCATTTCAGTTTATTTTTTTTGCCAAACTTTAGACTAAAATGACTTTTTTAAAGTGAAATGATTCTGGATGTAGTTATTTTCATGATTGTGGAGTAAAAGCAGTTGAAGATGTTAATTTAACTGTATTTACAAGTAATTCTTATAAAGAGTGTAGCTTCCTAGGAAATGAATAAGACATCTCTACTGAGCTTATTAAGAGGAAGATCTATAGACAGAATATGGTATTATTTTTGCAGGGAACCTGGGTATAAAATAATCTATAAATACATTTGATATTACTAAAAATATATATTTCTCTCGATCTCCTCATGAAAGCTGTTTACTCGTTTAGGAGGAGTTCTGCATTATAAAATATGACAAATCGTTATTGTATAACACCTGTTATAAAAGAACACAGTAAAAATATGTAATATTTCAGAGGAGACTTGTTTTGCAATAGGAATACCTTTGACCATTGAGGAAAAGATTCATTTCGTGTTGTATTTACTGCTGGAATATCACTGAAATTAACACAGACTTCCAGTGTATATACATAGATAGAATTTATAGAAGAAATGTGTAACAGCAGATTGCCTTTGGTAGCATAAAATTTGAACACTGGGCTAGTCTCAGATTTGTACTAGTAGTTTGGAGAAAGAAACAGTATGAACACCTCACATAAAAATCCTCAATTTAAATTCAATTCTCAGCTTTTCCTTTAAGATACACAGAAACATGATATTTCTTTCATAAATCTCTACTTTGTTGTTGTTTTATACATAAAACAGGCAATGGGGTCTCTTGTGTTTAATCATTTTAATTAAAAGTGTGAATTTTGCCAGTTGCATCAGCTGGTCTATCATTTTCTACGGGAGGATTTCTGCTGTGAAATTGGTTTTAAATCTGGTTACCTTTTAATATTTGAAATCCCAGAAAAGCGTTTGGATTCAAAGAGAAAAATATAACCCATTAACTTTGCATTTAATATTGGAACGGTATTATTTAAATTTGATATTTTCCAACAACTCTTCTAAAATACTCGTGGGGTGGAGTGCAAGGAACCAAGCCTTACTCAGTGTATTTGTAGGCACAATTTCTCTAGATAAAGCTTGAAATCTCTCATGCAAGAAATGTCAGCATTTCCAAATTCTTTTCCCCCAGTGAAACAAATAAAAAAAAATCAGAAAAAGAACATTTTCACACAGCAGGGAAAGGATTCTGAGGAGTTTTGAATGGGAAATGTCAAAACAGAAAGTGTAACTGTTTCAGTTTTCCATTTCTTTTCATTTTGATTCAAGATGAGATTTTTCATTTTGATTATCTCCATCACAGAATGAAAGGCCTTTGTCAAAACTGCCATTTTCACATGAAAAAGTTTCAAGTTCTAAAAATCACCTTTTTCCGGTGAGAAATCTTGTTGACTGAGGCAGCTGGACCAGCTCTAACGTGATGCTGAACTGCAGCCAACAGCTGGCCGTGACTCACGGGAGGGTCGCGGGGAGGCTCCGCTGGCCATCCCCGCCGGCGCTGCTCCTCAGCTGGGGCAGCCTCCCAAAGGAGGTTTAGTCTGAGCCCAGTGAGTTGAAGGGACCAGCTGGCTTTGGGTGGGTGTCAGGTGATGTCAGGTGGCAATGTGGCCCCGTGGCATTTTGAGGGAGGACACAGGCAAGGAGAGGGAGCGGGGCAAGGGAAGACTTGGTCCCAAGGCGTCCCCATCGTAAGGCCCTACCAGAGACAATGGGCAAGCAAGGCTTGGTGTGCCAGATGTGCTCTTCGTCCTGTGTCCACAAACCATCTCATTTGGAAGGGGTCCAGGATTGAAGACTCCCTGGAGGCAGTTGATCAGAGTTTCTCACAGACTTGTATGTCTGAAATGTCAGGCGCTGTGCTGACATTTTTAGGTTTGATGCTTTCATATGTTTCAGCCATGGAGCAGTCAGGGATGAAGGACAAATCTGTGGGTTCCTCCCTCGCTCCCTCTGTCCCTCGCCTGCCTGCACCCGCGCAGGCAGCAGGGCTGTCTCCTCCTCACCATGTTGTATGGGAAGCAACAACCCCATTTCTGGCAGAGCCAGGGCAGGCAGAGAAGTCTCGGGACATGCAGCTTCATCCCTCATCCCCAGTGGGAAGGCTGGCACCCCTGCGTGGTCCCCAGCCCAGCTGTGCCCATCTTGTCCCCATCTGCTTGGAGAGGTCCCATGAGAAGGGGCATCAGTCCTCTGTATGGGGACAGCTGTGCAATGCTCCTCTGGGGATGCCAGCTGTATTTGGGGGTCTGAAGGGCTACTCTGGTGGTGACAACAAGGACACCCCAGGTTGCTTTCACCGGAAAGACTTGATCCTTCTTCAAGGCTTTTAAAGTGCGTGCATGCATGCAATGCATCTCCCTGAAAGAGGGAAGATACGTCATAAGGAATCCAATTCCCTTGCTGTACAAGAACAGGATAGGGTCTTATAAACCCTAAAGACACAGAAGGTACTACAATAAATAGCCACGTAGGCTCCTGATCCTTTAGTTATTTCATGTGTTTGATGCCTCATTGATCTCATCAGGATGAGTGACATGATTTTAGTAAAATGTGTGAGTGCAATTTGCAGGATGCTTTATAAAAGTGAAGTTCAACTTTTGGTGACAGAAACCACAGCTAAAATTTTTTTTACAAGAGGAAAAAAAAATTACCCTCTCTCAATCGCAAACTCTGTTCAATCTTCCCCCCATATAAATGGACCACTTTTAACTTTTCCTTATTGCATTCCTGATACTGCAGGCAAACCTGTTACTGTATGTACTTTGTCACTGTTATCTGCGTAGGAAAGTAATATATATTTTTTATATA
>NW_009228412.1:140755-166657 GCF_000690835.1 Fulmarus glacialis
AAGTAAAAATCTGCTTTTTTTTTAATTGCCTTTCGTTACAGCAGAGAGAAAACAAAACTTTGATTTTTAAATTATTATAAGCCTTCCTTTTAGATCTCATGATAAAGCTTATTTTTCCATTGGAGTACATGTGCCTGAAATTCAATGCTAGTTGCTAATTTTGCAGAACTTTTATCCTGGCAGAGTTCGCATGAGTTCAGCACGTCTAATCTGCTTTTTTTTTAATTGCCTTTCGTTACAGCAGAGAGAAAACAAAACTTTGATTTTTAAATTATTATAAGCCTTCCTTTTAGATCTCATGATAAAGCTTATTTTTCCATTGGAGTACATGTGCCTGAAATTCAATGCTAGTTGCTAATTTTGCAGAACTTTTATCCTGGCAGAGTTCGCATGAGTTCAGCACGTCTCAGGAACGTTCACCTAGGCTGTATTTATGCGGTTTTGAATATACCTAGGAAATCTCAGTCTAAACAATATCATCAGCATCATTCAGCCCCCAAGCCTTTCCCTATTAACAGTCTGTGGGCCTTACCTCCTCTTTAATACATTGATTACATCTGATAATGCTCCTGCTTACAACCGTCCAAGCCGATAACCTCTGAGTAGACACCTCTGCGTGATATTCAACCATGCCTTTATCAGTGCTATGTGCGTGTGGGACACCAAATTATTCTTTGCATTAGCATAAACAAAAGAAATCCAGTTTAAGAAACATTAGTCTGTTTTCCCTATATTTGCGTTAATTGTAAGTACACCATACTCAAGTCCTGATATAACTTTATTGTATAGAAGCCTTCAAGTAAAATAGTATTTATTGTGAAAGATGATTGCAGTTTCAATAACAACTCCTTCTTATTACTTAAAAAACATATATTTAGCCAGATACCATGAACACTAAGTTTAGTTCACTTGGCAGCACTTTAACCAACGCTTTTATAATCTTTGTATTTAAAATCCCAAATAAGCCATAATTCACTGGCCATGCCGAGTAGTGACTGTATGTATCCTATGTTTTAGAATAAAAGTATAAAATTACAGAGATATGATCAATTATTTAAAAAAATGTAAATGTAGTGAAATGGTGTAGAAGAGAACCACATTGGTCTTCATTACTCTGAAAACAGAAATTGCTGGGAAGCAGGGGAAAAAGCAATCTCGAAAGAAATGCTTCCTGGGGAGAAATGGCTTTTCTACTAATGGCACTGAGCGAATTCAAAAGAAAGTGGCTACCAAGGCATTTCCTAATAACAAGGCAAGGGTGTTTCATACCCTTTCATCTTTAAAATTACAAATGTAAAGTAAATGTACTCTGTCTTATCACAGGATTACTCACTGGAGCCCGTGTTTTTCTTTGGGACTGAAAGTAGTGTATAGTATAGTATAGTACGTTGTGTGAGAATCCCTCACTGCTGCAAGTGGCCATCTCTTCGGAATGACACAGGGGAACAATAGGCATCCACTTCCATGAGAGACCTTTCGCCTTCATCTAAAATGTTCTCCTACAGCCAAGAGTTGGGAGGAGTTTGGGAAAACATGCGGCGCTCTCTTGTTGAAATACAACCTTGAATTTTTTGGTTTCTTCCTTCTCAAAGGAAGGAGAGGACCTTTGAACGCCCTTTGAAGGAGCCCTTCTTCTTTGAGTTCCTGTAAAAAAGGGGATTTTACACACTCTGCTTGCAGGGTGGATGGCCCCTTGGATTCAAGTGGGAGTTGGGATAGGTTGTCTGTGTGCTGGCAGTGCCCCACTCATGCTGCTGGCGAGAAGGGAGCAGAGCCACGTCCTTTAAAGGATCTCCTCCAAGTTGTCCTGCTCAGTGCAATTCATTCTGGAGCAGAACAGGGGAGGGTCCTGCCTCCACTGAGGAAGGATAACCTCCCTCGGTTAAATGCTTAATTAGGGGTAAAGTCTCCCACAGAGCATTTAATCTGGATTTATATATCCTGACAGCACATAGCAGATGAGCGAAACTTTTCAACTTACCTTGCTACAAATTTAAATCATTCGTTTCAGAAATGTGGCCATGTGGAATAAACCAAAGCTTTCCTCTAAAAGAGAAATACTTAACAATGGTCAAATCATAGGAGATGCATGTGCAGTCACCTGATAAATGTAGGGCTTTATAAAAATGTAACATTTTGAAATTTTGCTTAACTTGGTGAGAATTAGGAACAACATGAACAATTATAGATGATCTTTTGAGGCTTGGTTATAGGAATGAGCTAATATTTCTATATTCTGGGCTTATGATGTGTTTTTTTCCAAATTTCTAGGGTAGACAACATAGAAATAAACTAAAAAGAAGTGGCACTACCTAGTGGGTAAGGAAACAAACTCGATCCTCTACTGATCGCCGAAGTGGCACGGTGTCTTCCTCCTTTGTTCTTCAGCTTCCCACCTGTAAAGCAGCATAAAATTGCTGACCTCTAAAGGAGCTGGGGACCTCTTGAGGGAAGTGACCACTCAAGACAAAGGCATTTTGGAGACAGTGCCTCAGGGATGGTCTTCTAAATACATTTCCCTTAAGCTTGGTGTTGATGGGGGTTTTTTTTCCGTGTTGTTTTGGTTCTTCTGTTGGATGATTTGTTAAGGATATGGAATTGCTTAGTAATGTTGGTTTGTGTGTTTTTTACCACATTCAAAGGCAGTGGAAGCTGTTGGCTGTCCTCAACCAAATTGGTAAAGCAGTAAAGGCCTCAAGGATAATTAATTTCCTACAAGTTTTAGGAATATATGTGGTTGGCTAGAGCAGAAAGGCTCTGTCAGTTTTGACAGGTGGAAAGGATGTGGCATGAACACGTGTGTTACCAGGCATCAGAGGATGAGCGTGCCTGGAGAAGCCGTGCAGTACGCCCAGGTACCTGCAACACTTGAGTAGCAGCTCACAGCCCAAGGCCCTGCGAGCTCAGGCTTCGTTATTTCCAGTGCTATTGGAAATGCATGGTAATTTCACTCAGGTTGCACATTTGCTGTCACTTTGCCGCCAAAAATGCTAGTCCTACTGTCCATCCCAGTCCTGTCTTCCCAGTCCCCCCCCGAGTCATTGCGGCAGCACCAGTATGCACACTGGAGCAACCGAGTGACTCGCTCTGTCCAAAACCGGATTTTTTTTGGCCAGGTTAGTCTGTAGCTTGATGAGATCCTTGCTCTAGTCCCTGAGACAGTTGTGTCAGTGTTGGTGCTGTGCCAGGGGTGGGGCTGCCCCTTTTGGTACCTTCAGCTGATCATGACACCGAAGCCTGGGGCTCCCAGTGAGCTATTTGTTGTGTGGTTGCCTGGGCTTCTTTTCTGCTCCCGTTTCAGGTAAACCATTGTGAGTTATCAGGAAAGTCTCCCTCTATCTTTGTTGCAAGCCTTTTGGGTGAACAGCAGCAGCTTTGCACTTGTGAATTTTCTTCTGTTCCTCCTAACCATATTCTAATTTGGAGTTTCTCATCTTTCTGTTTAACAGGAAAGATGCCTGCTCTAAAAATATAGAATATGGCTCCAGATCCCTGTTCTGAGAACAGCTGGTCACGTTCAAAATGAATGCCTAAAGAAAATAGCAAATTTGAAAAGAAATGTGAATTTCTGAATTCTGGCAAGTGAAAGGCTGGCCTGAGGTAAGCCAGCCAATTCCTGGATGACTCCAGCGCCGGTGCGAGCGCCAGCACTTTTGCCTTCTCTCTTTCACTGCAGAGCTGGTGCTAAGGTTTCAGTTTCGCGTAAACCATTCCCCAAATGGTTAGTTCTGGAAATAACAGCCCAGTTCCAATGATGACACAGGTGACATTTTCAAAATCAAAAACTGGGACAGTTCTGTAGTGACATTTTTAGGGTCTCAAAATATCCCTGCAAAAGACGAACGTATGCTAAAAAAAACATGCTGATGTCACTACTGCCAGTGTCTGCTTCAATAGCGATACATACATACTTCCCTGAGTGCAAGGTTTTTTCCAGTTGCTTTAATTCAAAGTAAATTGTGTCATGAAACACCAAAAGTGCTGCTAACATTCATTTTGGTCTTGTCTGAATCATGAGGCTGAACCAATTTAACTTAAATTAGTTCAGTAAACCAGCGGAATAAGTATGTAGAGTCTCCTGGATTGTTTAAACTCGTTATCTTTTAGCCCATACGTTTGATCGGTATATGATAGCTGGCCACAGCTCGGGTTTTAAATGTCATGTAGGCATTTGCGCACAAGGCTGCCTGGGTACGGCTGTACGAGCCGCCACGAGCGTGCGAACGCTCGCATGGCGAGGGGAGGCGTGCGGGGGCTGCCCTGCCCACCCCAGCTCCCGGCACGGGCTGCGCTCAAGTCTTCGCTCTCTGCAAACATGCGGTAACTTTTGCTCATTTTGGAGGAATGTCTTGACCATGTGTTTTGCAGCTAGGAAGGAATCAAACATTTTTCAGTTTAGATTGAAAGTGGAAAAAGTTGTGCACCTCTGAGGTGCTGAAAGAAGCTCCTGGGTTGCTGAGATGTCCTATGGGGCCAGGACGGTCTTGCTAAAGTAAGTCTCAACGGTTCTTTTATTTGAACAATTAGCAACTAAAATAGTTTTTCACACAAAGTCACAAGTCCCACTAATTAGCAGTGGAGCTTTCCTGTCTGTCATCAAAAGGCAGTAAATCCTGGAGGTTCTGTGAGGCATACGGTGTTTGGGACAACACGTTGGAGATAAGATATCTCTGCTAATGAAGTACAGAACGTGTTCCCCTCAGGCACTGCAAGGCGCTCTGTGAGCGGAGGTAATTGAATTGTTCTAACAGCTTTGTGGAAAAGGTGGTTTTGCCAACTTGCAGGTAGCCTCTGAGCTCAGGATTCTTGATGTGAATTGCCCGGCGTGGCGTGAGGCTGGGGGGGGCGGACGGCAGCCAGCCCCAGCGCCCTGCCAAAGCCTCGGCCCTCCTTCCTTGGCGGGACCGAGCACATGGAAGGGCCAGGCTGTGAGCGGCCCAGGAGGAGCCCACGCTGCTCAGCAGTGCGCTGGGAGGAGCTGCGGGCCTCCCAGGCGTCCACAAACTTACCGAACTCATTTGTCCGGACCCCTTAGCTTAAGGACAACTGCTTAAAGTACTTTACAATGTTAAGTGTACACAGCAAAAGGCGACAGACAGGTACACAGAAGTAAATTGTAGGCATCTTAAACATACCGGCTCTACCCCTCATTACAAAATGGCTTTTCTGCTGATGGGTATTTCCTACAGTGTTTGTCAAACAGTAGGTTCATGGCTTAGTCAGGGACAAAGTTATTAAGGACATAAAACGCCATCTGGATGATGCTAATAAACATAAAACCTAACCTTCAGATACACTGCTGCAGTGACCAGACTGCGCCAGACCAGATTACCCTTTGTTTGTGTTAAAATCTGAGCCCTGCACTAACCCTCTTGGCTGCCCAGCCTCATATATTTTACTCTGAAAACCTAAAATGTGGTTATTCCAATGAGACAACCAAGTGACCTGTCCCTGGCATCTTACTGGAACACTGTCTTAAAAGGGCTGATTTCCTAGTAGAGTTTCTTTTTCGGTTTCTAAACAGTTGGTGGTTAGTTTTAAACTTTTATTTAGGATTTCTGCTTCTCAGTTTAGTTGGCAGTTCATGTGGCGAGGAAAAAAAAATTTAAAACCCTCTTGCAAGCTGGAAAAAACCAAACCTATCCTATAAATGCATTTTGGACTTGTTTATACAAGAAAATGATGGGATTTTCCATTCAAAATCTGTTCTGTGCTGTAGGAATGACCTGGCTATCGCTTTACTCGCATTACCTCTTGCAGAGTGTATCGCTGTAAGGGAGAGAGAAGGCTATGCAGGCCTAACCCTAAGCTATCTAATGTTAAAGGATGGTTTTCCTCTGTAGGAAGGGTTTGGTTTTCTTTCTACACAGGACATGGTTTGTCAAATGAATTTGTGCTTATCACTAGCACTTGCCATTGAAAGCCAGTGTTTGCTGACAAACATTACTTAGGCATTGTGGTTTATTGTTCTAAATACAACTGCTTTGCAGATAGCAGGTGAGAAGTGCTAGCAGTGGGCAGCCATTCCGGTTGCCCGCAACAGCGCTGACCTCTACGAGACTCGAAGACGAGGACTGGCATCAGCTCCGGCTGAGCAGTGCCTTGCTCTGCGAGGAATTGCACTGAAACCAGCGGCTCAGCTTGCAGTCAGGTACCGCACACCCTGCACCAGGCCGTCAGGATCTCATCCCTGTTGGCAGCAGTGTAAATAAATATCTGCCTCTTCACCCGCCCAGGCTGAACTGAGCAGACCTCTAGACAAATGCAGCTTCATGTGTTATTCAGTGCTATGAGACTGTAAGGAAGATGCACACATTAAGGTGTCCAAATCTGATGCCAGAACTAGTCAGATGCTTCCCAAATGAGCATGCACATGTGTGAGAATGAAAATGTTACACTTAAAAAGGACAGAAAGTGAAGTTTGCTGTCTAATCAGAGGCTTCTCCATGCTGTCAGGCTGATTCACAGCTTTGTGTATGGTGTGTTAAAATAGGCGGGACAATTGTAAGGTACCTATAAGCCTAGCCTAAGCTTCCAACACAACCCAGCAGTAGAGTGGTTAAATAGGTTTGCCACTGTCACTTGGTACTTGTCAAATAGTGTCATTTTTTGAAAAAATAAATCATGAAACATCATGAGCCATGCCATGCAAATGCATGCCATGCAAACAGCAGCAAAGGCTTGACCACTTGGCAGCATCAGTACGCGCCCACAGGCCTGAGCAGTAAGCCTGGCATGGGGAAATTGCAGCTATAGGCACATGTTTCTTTTTCTCCCTTCTCTATTACAGGATCAGTATTAGAAAAATGTTTTCTACAGGAGTAAAAGGTATTTCCACTGTGCCCACGTGATGATCATAGGGATAGTTCTGCGAGCAGGAGTGCAAGTAGCTGACTCTCGCTCTGTGAAATGCTGTCGATGTGAATTATTCCTCTGCACTTTTACACCTCTGTTGCAACCATCATTTAATGCTTACTGTAGATGATACTTTTGTTATGTAAGTTTAAAAGTATCCCCTTCCTTTCCCCACAGAGAATTTGGTGCTGGAAGTCTGTTCTCTGTCTGTCTCTTTGATAATAATGCTGCTGCAACATGAGCACCCCTCATCTCCATGGAGTAGATGAGCACAGATGAAGCTCTCATAAGGCCTTGATCATTTTCTTGGGTCTCATACAAACCCACAGGGAGGAGCTGCTGCCCCCAGCAGTGTCCAGTCTCAGAGGAAAGAAAGAGTGGGAGAGTTTTAAGCAAGTGCAGTGAGGGAAAGTTGGTGGTTTAGTGCAGGGCACGAGTTTCCACCTGGGCATGTGTTCTTGGCTCCCCTCCACCACCCAGCGTGAGATGGGCTCTTTGGTGCCAGGTAGCAGCTTGGGACGGGGCTTCCCCTCCCAGTGCAGTGGAGAGCACTTGGTTTCTCCTCGCCAGACCCCTCTTCTCTGTCCCTACACTCTGCATTTGGGATATGGGTTTTTTGCGTATTTCTGGTCAGAGACACGAGGTGTAAATAAAGTGAAAATGCTCTGTCAGTAGCATGTGCTCAACTAAACCAATTTCTACTCATGAACTTTTAATACTAGTAAGCCATTTGGTAAAAATCTTCATTTGTCTGAAGCCATTAAGGGTGTATGACACTCAAGCAAAAGTAGCATTTCTGGTTTTCATCCGATACATACTTTGGCTCAGATCTTATGTTCCTTTTCAAGCATATATCGCCTCTAGTTGTCTCCATGTGTAGTGGATTTAGCTTCAGGTGGAAGAAAGTAGCAATTTTTGCAAACAAAAAAATTCGTCCTTATGAAAATTGGTTGCAATTTAATAATTCATAGAGTAATATTCAGAACAAGAAACATCAGAATAGAACTTAACTAAATATTCACAGTTTGGGAATATCCATGTTTACTTGCTAACGCTTTTTGCAAAATATGAGCCCAAATATAGGAAATCTGTGCTATTATTCATTACAATTAAATGGGCTTTGGTTCTCAGAGACTCCTGCTAAAATCTGTACTCTGGTGAACAAGTCTGTACTAGATTATTTAGTGTCTGCTATTAATAAATATTTCATTGTGGTGATGGAAAATATGTCTTTTGCTTTGTGATACAAGCCCATTTTTTGCATCCTGAAGAATATGTAAGGCCCTTTTTTTTTTTTCTTTTTTCCCTGGGATAGGACTTTCATGCACAGGCAGCTGCTGATCTGATTTAGCGGCTTGTATTCGGGTTGGTTGGCTGGGTGTGATTGAGACGATGTGTTAGGCTGGGGAAGGCAAATGGTAGAAGTGACAAGGAGCCCAAATCATCCTCGGGAAACTGTCCCCTCCTTCAGTGATACTGAGATGCTGCTGAATTCAGACAAGGCTCCTGACCTTAAACCAGGATTTCAAGTGAAGAAGCCTTTTCAGTCAATGGTCTTTTTAAGGCCAATGGAAAACAAGTGAGTTTTCCAAAAGCCATTTTTCAATGGAAATGTTCCTTTGCCAGAGATACCATGAGTAATCGCTTCCTGCCTCCAGAATGGGACTCTATTGTGTGTCAGAGAAGTGAGGCGAAGGAGGAAACCTGGCCAAAACGTCTTTGTATTTCACCATACAGCCTTGGAAAACCAAGGAAATTTCTGACAAAAACATCTTTTTTTCCTCATTTTTATCAAAACATCCATGGGACAATAAAGGGGCAGGAGGGGAGACTCTGGGAGAGAAGGGGCAGGCGGTGGGCTTCCTGACCAGGTCAGCTTCCTTGGCTATAGGCCCAGAAGGTCCTCTGTCCCGCAGGACTTGCTGACCTTCCCTTTTCTTGGTTGACAAATTCAGTGGGCCGCAGCGATCGTACGGACCCAGGGATTCTTTCTGTGCCACAAGCATCAACGCAAATCCTGAGGTATTTACGCGTGCTCTTTTCGGGTTTTGGCAAGGTAGCTTCTCAGGAAGGTTTCTCTGACTGTGCAGCCCCCTCCATTGATATCTTTATATAGGGGCTGTGCACTAGCTAGCGTTAATTTAACGTGGGAGTCAGATTCATCCCTGGATGATAATCCAACACTCTTCAAAACTGTTGGAAGTTGTCTCTTCTCCTCAATACGAGCAAGAGCAAGTCCATCTCAGCTGGCTGAGATTCCCACTCTCTTTGGCTGCCCTTAGAGTCATGGATTTTCATGTTGACTTTGTTCGGGTTTTTTTTTAAAAGATCAGTGGTAGTCAAAGGAGCAACTGCAAGGTAACAGTGCTCAGGGCACGGCAAAGATGCGTGTGCAAGTTCTGCACTTCCCATGGCTGCCTCGAGGGCTGGATGTGAGTCAGGTCCTTGCTGCAAGCCCCGTGACCGGGCACTCTTACAGATCTGACAGAAGATACGGAGGAGGAAAGCACAGATGCAGGGAAACAAAATGCCTCCTCCTGCTTCTCGCAGCAGAGCTGGCCAAAGCAGCGTTGCCTCTTGCTTCCTGGTCCGTTCTCTGCCTTGGGCTGTGTTACTTTTTCAGTGTTAAAGTGTCCAGCATAGACCGAAGCTCGGTATTTATCTGTGTCTTGTACGGTGTGTGTTTATGGCAGAGGTCTGCGTTGGGGGCTACGGGCACTTTAGTTATTTCAGTACAGGGGGTTGTGGAAGAGATGGGGATAGTTCATGCCATCTACCTTCTTGCTTTTTAGGCAGTACTGTAATGTTTTTTCTGACATACAAGTCTAATAGCTGCTTAGGAATCCAAAACGTAAAGGTTGACGGTGTTTTCTAATTCCACCATTACTTCAGACAATTGATTCCATTTTCTAGCTGAAGAAGTTGGCTTTTTAAGTTGAATGAACCATATTCCAATGTCCTTTCATTATTTATGTTCATTAATGAACAATCCTCCCTTCTGCCCTACCACCTCCCATTTGCCCATAATGTAGTGGCCATTATGTCCCTATACCAAAATCACACACCCTTAACTGTTTTTAATAATCTGCGTGTGGTCTGTCTGGCTGTTCTGTCTGTCTGGCACAAGTTTCCAAGGCTATTAAAAAGGAAAAATAGCATTGGCTCCTGTCAATGAGACTGGGGAAGATTTTCGAGGTCAAATCCTGCAGCAAACTGCTTGCTTTCACAAATGTGAGAGGCTTGTAAGGACCCCATTCACGTGATAAATATTTATGATTCGGGAGGAGAAATTCAAGAGTAAGTGAAATCTTCTGACATTGACTATCGTGGGAATTTTGGGGGGAGAAGGACGGGAACAAAATTAAGAGGAAAACCTTCAGCAATTTTAATCATTTCAATTGCATTTTCTCAGCAATTTACTTTTCACTTGGGAAAAATCCTTTTCCATTGGAAATAGCGAACAGGAGGGGAATTTTTTTCCTTTCCAGCCTAAGTTCCTTATATTAAGCTTGTAAATCCTGAAGTGGGACTCTCCCGCTGCAAAACACTATTGCAGTAATGGATTTGTTGGCATCCCTCAAAGCTGAGGGACTACATGAATTTGCCAATGTATGGATCTGCTTTCTTTCATTCCAAGTTTCTCAGCTGACTTGTAATTACATTGCATGGAAGGCATCTATGTTTTCTTGGGGTAAACTGAGATTTTGACCCAGGGGAGGAGTAAATTCTTACGCTTTTTTCCTTTCTTCACGTAGAAGCCTAAGGAGATGGAGACCACTCTCTTTAGACTTGAGTATGTTTCTTTGCCAAGAGCATTATCTTGGTTTAAGGGATGAAGTCCATGTGTAAATATCCCTTACCCATTATCGGAGAGTTTGAACCCTGAGTATCCTAGAAGAGACTGGCCAGATCTTCTCATTAGTGGCTGGACTTTTCTAGGAAAGTCTGGCAGCACGAGTCAGTATGATTCCTGTGCAATCTGATTTATCTGTGGGGTTCTGACATTTTTTTTCTTCCCATCAAAACTGTTTCACCTCCTTTTAGTGGGTCTTTGTGTGACTTGGACTTTTCCTTGAGAAATGAAATTCAATTAAATTTTAAAATCTGACTATTCAGAAGCTTTGAGTAGAAAACATTGTCCCCCTAACAGAGACATTCCTTTGGGGATGCTGAAGCATCCACTCAGCCATGTCTGACGGAAACAGATGGGGATATTTCATATTCCCAAATAGTAACGTTTTCATTCTAGCTCAGTTTGACTTTATGCTCTATTTGTGCATGACCCAAACATGCTCCTGCATGGACTTAGGTTGTTAGTCTGGCTACATCCTCCAAGATGCACCTTTTGCAAAGTTTTCTGTGGGTTTTAGCAGTTATGATAGTAAGCACAGCTATTTGTGCTCCTATGGCGGATGAGATTTTCTTTGAGCTGATGAGGAAAACAAAAGAAAAAAAAAAGTAGTTTATACACAGAGATAAAAGCTTTAAAATATTTTTGCATGTAAAAGAAAAAAAATAACCCTGCTACCCCAAGAAAGTTAGCCAGAAATTCATATATAAAAGCCCAGGAATTTCAGTTCTAGCACAACATGTGAAAGGAAAATATTTTTGCACAGTTTGAGTAGTAGCCCACCAACACAATCATCATGTTCCTCTGCCAAATCCAAGGGGAGCCAGGGGACAGGGCATGCAGGACATCATGCACCGGCGCCAGCAGGCTCCACAGATCCCCTTCCTCTGCGCATCTCCACACCGTCCCCTGCCCCTCCTTTCTTCCACCTCCCTTCTCAGGCCACGCTTCTTTTAAACCTTTTTCTTCATCTTGCTGCCTCCCTGGCCTCCTCAAACACCCCTCATGCCTTGGGTTTTGGCCATGGTCTCCAGCACCTGGAGGACCTGCGTGTTATTCCAGAGACCCGAGAGTGGGGTCAAAGAAAGAGACAGCAAAATCCCCAGGACAACAGAGCACTTGTATTCAGCCTCACCCCCTCCAGTTTTGTAATATTTTCACGTAAAACCGAAGCTTTCTGAGTGGTGCTCTCAAAATACGGAAAATCTCTTGTGCTGAGCATCCATCTGAGCATGGTGTGTGGCCTTTAGGAGCCCCGGCATACCAGTGCTGACGACTTCCGTCCTGGGGAAAACGAAACACAGGTTCCTTGTGTCTAAGCTGCAGAAAAAAATTCAAGTTGCCAAAAATCTGAAGGAAAAATTATGTCTTCTACTTACTTTATTTAATGATTTGCAAACAAATCAACTGCTTTCTTGAGAATAACAGCTTCAAATCTGAGAATCTTAGAATAAAGGCTTTGAAATGGGACCTGCAGTCTATCCTAGTGACAAAGTTACAGCCTGTCTTCCTGCCACTGACTGTGAGAGAGCTTTGTAAACCTTGGTGTGTTCCTCCTGATGAGTGGATGAGAGGGTGTTTTATCAGTTACAAAAAATGTGTGGCAACACTAAGGTAAATGCAGTTCAACTTTGAGTGGAGAGATTTACGCAGTGACGAGGTTAATGATGTTATTTTACATTAACATTTACTTAATACCACTATTTACTCGATTAGTGCTTGCCCTACGTATCCTGGGTAGAGGAAAAACGGTAAGTACCTGCCAAGGGTAGGTAAATGCAAAGAGGAAAGGAGGGAGCGGTGTGCCGGTGCTGATGCCTGCCCCGTCACTCTGCTCCGCTCCCGCGGGGGCTGGCTTCAGATGCGTCCCCCTCTCCCGGCTTCTTCAAACCTGCAGCGCAAGGGGAGGCAACGCGTGGCGCAGCATTTCCCGTCTGCGTCATTGCTTGCTAAAGAAATACGACGAGAAGCAGGGGAATGATTTGTGAATCAGACGCACGTTTTCAAGTCGTGATAATTAGTCATTTATTAGGAATGTATTTTTTACTTTTTTGATTTTCTAGAGATCTTGCTTCTTTTAGGCTTGAGGAAAAGCAAATTTGTAGATGGCAAGGATTTCACAATGCTTCCTATTTTCAAACAATGTAGTATATCTAGGGGAAATAACAGATACAAAAACCAATGTGCTGCAATTGCTCTTGAAATGGCTTTTTTTCTCATCCTCTCGTTCGAGTTCAGAAAAGAAGTCAGATAGATAACTCTTAACTGAAATAGGTTAGTATTCCCTGCGAATGGCAGCCGTGCTCCGTGCCCAGCGGGATGTTTGCTCTGCCGGATGACGGTCAGGACGTGGGTGAAGTGGAGTCCCGCAGGGCAGCTGGCGGAGGGTGCTGGCAGCACCCCCGTGAGCTGGGCGCTTCAGGACCCTCCTGCAGAAATGCCTCTGGTTGTGTGCACAAGGCCCAAACGCCAAACGGGGGAAAGGAGTGGGAAGGGAACTGCATCACGGAACGTAGACCTGACTGCCTTAAGTCACTGTCTTGATAGAGATCTGCCAGCAGCTTCCGTCTGCTCCCAGCACCTTCCCATCTCCTCAGGGCATGTCCTGCCGTTGGCAGCGGGGGACCGTGGTCCATCCCATCTGCGTGTGGTGGAGCTCACGCTGAAGCCGCAGAATATTGCACTGCGGGCTTTGTTTTTCAGTGCTTAGAGACCAGAGCGTGCACCCAGGCAATCTAGCATCACCTGACTATTTATTCCAAGAGAGACAGAAAGCCTCTCTCAGTCCTGCTCTCACAACAGTTTTCCTCCAACTCTGTTCCTGCTTGATCTAAGTCCCAGAGATGAAGCCTGCAACCTGAGAGCAAGCTCTGCTCTGGGTCAGCAGTGCTGCACGAAGACGTTACAGCCCACCCACAGCCCAGCTATCCTGGTCTCACCTAACTTCAGGTCCATGGCTGGAAAAGCCGTGTCTTTGGCTTTGTGTCGTTCACCATTCACGTTGTTTGGGTGATTATTCGCACGTGAGATGATTAACCTGACAGTGCTGGTGGCTGCCTGACATCAAGCAGAACAAACACCCGGGGAGTTTACGATACTTGGGGTGCCGGCAGCCAGGTTCACAGTTTGCAGAAGTTAAAAACTCTCACTTTGCAAATACTTTTTTCCCATTAATTTGTGTATGACACTGAAATAAAAATAACTGTTTCCACTTTTTATTCCCTCTGAAGGAAACTGTGCTAATAATTAAGCTGTGTGCCAGGACATTTAAGGAAGAGCAGATACTGAGCTGAATTCTAAACAAAAGTGTAACGGAAAGCAAAACTGTGTTTTCTGTCTAATTTTCTCAGATGTTAGGGCCTATTTATGATCTCCCTCATGCCTCAGAAACCTCTCTGAAATCAACACATATGTGCTGTCATGCAACCTGGTTAAATTTAGCAGGGGATGAATTTTCATTTAGGACAACTGTTTGCTCAAAGCTGATATTGTTTCAGTTTCAGGAGGAGCTCTGGCTTTACTTGTTACTAATCTACCGCCTGGAGAGCTGCGTGATCATCCAGATAATGTGTTCTGCAAGTGCTTTGCATGCATTGGTGCAGAGGGTTCCCGCTGCCCCGTAGCCGCGGCATCGGGGGCCAGATCCAATACGGCTGTGCCAGTTTTCACCAGCTCAGGGTATGATTTTGCCTGCAAATGGCACCAGCAAGTTAAACCAAGAAGTTACCGATTTTATTTCTAAGTGGCCAAAGCGTGGGGTATAAGACAGCCAAAGCGCATCAGGGAGCAGGCTTTTCCTAACTTCACCACCACTGTTTTCTAGAGAACAGGAGGAGTTACATGTCCCCTCTTGCAAAGCCTGCAAGCTAAAGCAGCCTTAAATCTGCCTCTTCAGCCTGCGCATGAGGAGAGGGTTCAAAAGGAGCTGAAGCACGCGTTGCTGAGCACAGGCACACGGCTCTCACCTCCAGCACTAGTGCTGCAGCCCTGGACCTGTTCTCAGAGCCGACAGCTTTTCCTTCCTGCAAAATCCTCTGCTGCATGCATTTAATCCTGAGAAAAAGGGGACTAATGAGAACAGCCAAAGGGGCAGACTTTCCCCAGACATGAGAGAGCAGTCTCATCCCACCCAACGGTGCTGTGCTGGTCTACGTACCTAAGAAACCGGTCTGAATTTTGCATTAGGCAGTACTGATTTCACAGCTTTCATTTTTGTCGGAAAACAGTATTTAATAAGCTGGCTGTTAGACGGGGAACACTAACAGTGCTACCTTTTAATGAACATTACTGTTTTGGTGTATGTGGATGTGTACACACAAGAGAGAGCATATGAATAGTTGGTAACAGCTGGAATTTAATTTAATAAATGAATATAGAAAATGCAGGGCTGACTAGTAAGGTGAATTATTGGCTTTTTTATCACCGAGATCATAAGCTACATCCAATCCAGACCAGAGAAGGAAAAAAACCTTTTGATTAAATGTAAGGAGTCGTAAAGGAAATTTGAGTACAAGCCAGTTCTGTTTCATGGTTGCCGCGCAGAGGCTGCGGGAGGTCCCAGCTCTGTTGCCAACTGCCGGTGAAACATTAGGGACCTGTGGCAACGGACTAACACAGTCTGGACCCCACCTTTAAGGATGCTCTCCCACTACGCTGTATTAGAAACCAGAATGTGAGACAACCTTCTCAAGCAATTTCGCTCACCCTGACTTACATAGCAGCAACTCCAGGAAATTGGGGGGGGCGGGAGAGGGAGCTGTGGGGGGCGTGGAGTTTGGTTTTTTGTAAACCTAAAGTATCAGCAGACTCCTAACCAAGGGGATTGGTTTTTGTAAGTTTGAGATGAAACAGAGATGGCAGTTTGGACATACTAAGGAATTTTTTTAAATAAGGGCATTTTCATTGTTTGCCATCATTGCTTTCCCCTAAGAGAGGATGGTGTTACCATATGTGAGAACGACTTGGTCTAGAAAGCTTGCATCTGTTTTATCTACTTGCTCTTGCTGTGAACTAGTGTGTTTGATTAAAGTTTTTAAGCTGTGTGCTTACTGTTGGAGCTCTTCTGTTTGAAGTGTTAGGAGTCTGAGAACTTCATTGGCTACTTTAAATCTTATGTACTTAAACCCTGCAAGGAAGTTATTTTTGTTGGCTATTTCTCAAGCATCAGCAATGTGCTTGGTGATGTGTGAAATGCTAATATCAGGAAACTTTCTTTCTCAAATAATTTACACTAGAAAATGAACAGATTCAGTGAGACAGCGTGAAGCCCCCAGGCCCCTGTCACAAAGTCAACAGGAGATGTTCTCCTCCTCTTTAACCCGGGGTGGTTTTTTATTTCATATTAAGGCGTTTTGGAAGAAGTGATCTTCCAAAACATGAGGCTTGTGCAGGGCATTGCGTGTATTTTAATGTCTCTGTGGCGGGAAGGGAGAGCAGCTAACAGGCGAGAGAGGGCCTGGCTCGGTGCAGTTTGGGGGCTCGGAGGACCGAAGCCGCGGTAGCCCCGGCTCTGCGTTGCCCTTGTGCCGCGTGGGTGCTGAGCACCGCCCCTGCAGCGAGGCAGCGTTTGCACTAACTCTGCTGTGGCGTCTGCAGCTACTCACGGCACAGATGACAGGTTAGATCTGCTTCAAGTGTCCCAGAAGTCCCTGGACTTGTCATTTCTCCAAGTTTAAAGATATACTTGAAGGTTCTAAAAATATTGCGTCTTCCCACAAAAAAGTAATAAATTGAAAACTGTTAAGATTTGTTAAGGGCACTCGCCCTGACCATGCCTAAAATCAAGGGAGTGTCCACTTAAGAGAGTACATATTCTTCCTATTTTAACCCACACAAATCGCACTTATAACTTCCCCTGACAGACACTGTCTCTATAAATAAGTCCCCGTCACCTCCCCCGGGTACAATAACACAGTATACTAGAGGTGTCAAACATACGGCCCATAGGCCAGATCAGCCCACATATGTACTCAGAACTGACAGAATCTAATCTTTCATCTGAAGAAAATGAAGTCTCTAGACCTCAGAGGTTTTTTTTTTAAAAAAAAAAAGAAAAAAAAAAAAAGACTTCGGCAAGGAGTTGAAACTAAGGAGTTCAGTAACATCTGCTTGAATCCGCAGGCAGCCAGACACGGGGATGAAGGGCAGGAATTTGTTGTTGACTTCATCGGGATGTCGATGCTTTGGGAGGAGTGTCAAGCCTCACATTTCTTTCTCTGGCTGAGAGACCATAGTTCAATTTAACACCCTGAAGAAAACATTAATGTTCATTTATGGCTAGTTAACTGCTTGTTATATATCTTTTGCCAACACAATTATTGAAAAGAATTTTCCTCCGTGATGCTTATTCCTCCTTTTCCTTTTGCACTCCCGTGAATCTGCAGCACTTCTGGCTTCATTTTGCTGGGCTAAACCGGCCGAGATCCTCAAGATCGCGCTTCCTTGCTCGCCCTAATAGCCTTTCTCTCTACCTGTTTCATCTTTCCCGAACGTGGGTGGTGGTAAGAGTTTACTGTGCTCCTGGTGAGGTCTCCTGGCCTTGAACAGGGCTGTTACTGCTGCCTTATCTCTGGGGGATTGCCTTGCCTCACCTGCCACAGCAGACTCCTACTTCTCTGGAGGCCAGGTCATGCAGATGACTCACGCTTGTCCTGTGACCAGCCGATACCTCCAGGCTCTTCTCATCTGCTGTCACACTCAGCTGATGAGCTCCCGGGGCACAGCAGCGATGCTTACAGCTTATGGTCAGGCACGTTGTGCTATTGAATGCCACTCCATTTCTATCACTCCTGTCATCCAGCTCTTCCAGTTCTCCTCCTCTGGACCAGAAATATCCACCCTGTGCACTCCTTTTCTCCACCTTTGTTGTGTTGATCCATCCATCTAAATCATTAAGAAAATAAAAACACTTGTTAAAAAAAGGATGTTTAGGATTTTTTATGTCAGGTTTTTAAATACTAATTTCATTTTGTAACAAAAAAAAAAACCAGTAGTGGAAAACGGAATTGTTTTCTCTTGCAAAATTGTTTTGGGTTTGTTATTTTGAAGGCTTGCCATTTTGACCTAGAAAAATACAGTATGGATATTACTTTGATAAAACGCAATGATTACCGTGGTGCCCCGGCTAGATTGGGAGAAATCCCTTTATCTGAGGCCTGAGACACCACTGAGATATACACTGCCCCAAAGCACATTTGTCTGAAGTGGCAGAAGTACCAAGAAGCCAAAGTATTAAGTTCTGCTCCTTGCCCCAGTCAAGTCTTTGTTTTCTGTGTCTTGGTCACAGGAAATTCGGGTCGGTACAAATAATGCTCTTATGTAAAGAACACTGTTGGCCTCTGGCAACTAAGGGCTTTACCTGTAGCGTTGTAAATGCGCTAAGATGTCTCCTCCTACATGAGATACTTGTGAGACTGTGGGAATCTAATTTTTTCCTGATCAGGTCTCAAAGCCGGTTAAAGGGACTCCTTCTGCCTTCTTCCTTTCATGTACAAAATGATTTTAGCTGCTCAGTGCTCTCAATTCCTTATTCAGTAGTGAGGGAGTTGCGCCGTGCTCCATCAACTATCTTGAGGAGCGTTTATAGCATTTAAGCACTGCTTCTGTTTATGTAAGCGGTACATTCCCAGGCACGGCCATTTAGGGCACATGAAACCTTTTCGGCCGCAAACCAGGGGAATCCTATTGGGGCGAAACTGGAAACCATCACACCCACGCTGAAAACACCATCATAAAGTATCGGCAGGAAAGTGAAGGTTGGGACTCTTACTGTTCATTCTCATTTAGGAGACAGAGGCATTCAGCATTGCCTCACTCAAAACTTTACCAGGGGAAAAAATCATCAAGATAGATCTGTTTTCAACCACAATGCTCAAGTTGTTTTTCATTTTTTAAGTCAGGTTATTTCTGCAATGAGACTTTCGCACGAGGCATAGAGCGCAGGCCAATATACCATATTCATCAGGGCTGGGAAAACCAAAATGACTTTATTTTTGACCCTTGAAAGTTTCTGATATCTCCATTTGGTTTGGATTTTCCCAATCTCCAACATGATGCTGTAGCTGAGTAGAGCATATGGTCCTAATAGATATTCAGTCCAGATGTTAGTTGTCTAATATGTATCCTGAACGGCTGTGCCGAGCAGCATATAAGAAAAGCTGGTGGAGCAGTTAAATAAGGAACATGCACATTCCAATATTCTCACCAGTTTACGAAAGTTTAGAGTTCCAGATTGCAATACCTCCGGTTCTGTCACTTTGAATTTCTGGGAAATGTTAAGAGCATGAAGCTTGCTGTGCATGCTAAGAGCAGGCGGGGAACAGGCCCACCTGAAACCTGAGCACAAATGTGAGGCTGCGAGTTGCAGCGCGTCCTGGCTCGTGCGGGCGGCGAGCGCTGCCCTCTGCTCCACGCTAGATGCGAGGAGTGCTCGGATGTTTGTGGTCTCCTGGTGCAGCCGAAGGTTGGATAGCAGCTCGCTGTCCAGGCGGCCTCGGAAAGGGCGTTAGTCTGAGAGAAAACTTCATGCTTAGCGAGGGAGGGGAACATTTCCCCCTCACGCCCGCCTTTTGAACCCACAAGCTAAGCTTGAGCAGCGGCCATGAATGGTAAAGATTTTAATTCTGGCAGACTACATGAAACTGGTGATGGACAAAGAGAAAGAGCATTAACCCTGCTGCCGAGGGAAGGGCTGCTCTCCGAGCAGCAGCCTGAATGCCCCCCACCAGTGGGAAGAGCTTCAGTCAAAGCTTGCATACTGCTCGGCACAAGAAAATCCCACCACAAATTACAAAGCCAAGGAAGCCTTCATGTTTTCCCTGCTGCTCGGAGAGCTATTTATATTTTAGTGTTCGACATAGCACGTAAGCTGAGAACAGACCTGCTTTTCTTCTCCCATACTGTGTCCTCTTCTTGCTGAGGTGATGCTGGGGCTGCTGGGGAGTCCCATGCTGCTGGTTACTGGCGTGAGTAAGAGGAGACTAGAGCAGGGCTTGTGCATGGCTGAGTACAGCCAAACTGGTTCGCAGCAACTTGAAGTAGTCTGAGACATCTGGCATGTCCTTCATTCCCTTTTCTTTGGCTAGAGCTGAGGAATGATAAATCTGTGTGATGCTTAACTATTCTTTAGTTCTCTGGGTTAGATTTTAATTCAAGAATAGGGACAGGACTACATCCGCTGGGTTTCTTTAAAAAAAACCCCTCTCTCTTTATCCTTTCTGTTAGTCAGGAAGACTCACTCCCTCTAACAACCCCCCGTAAACTGTGACCAGATGAGGGTCCTGACCTTACTCCCTGAGTCCTCCCAGCTCAAGCCGTGTTCTGATTTCCATGGAAGTAGGACCCCATATCAGGAGATAACACAAATTGCTTTATAGTTTTAACCTACTAGTGCAACTTACTCAGCAAGGAAATTAGCAGCTTCAAACACACGCACAGGTACACACAAACCCTCTTGTTACTCAAGGAAACCTGAAAGTAGTTTCAGAGCTACAAGTTTATTGACTGGGAAGTCAATAAAAAGGATTAACTTTTAAGATTAACAGTAAAACTTGATTGCTGCTTTCAGCAGCTAACCTAATAATTTCAGGAACCGAGACTCTGGGAGCTGTAGATCACATACAAAAACTTAGTGAACATCTTTGAAAAGGAATGTTTTTTACGCATGGATGGAAATAATTTAAGCCACATAAAGCAGCCTAGATATGCTCTAGTATGTGTGGTTTTTCTCCTTGTCAAATAGAGAAAAGAAGACTTTGACCTTTTTAGGAACAAAAGGAGAGGGTTTTCTTTATGAGAAGTGCTGTTTAGTGATTAAGTACAAGTGTCTCATTGTGTTAATTCTCAAGGTCTATGCTTATTAATGTTCAATTGCTAATTAAAGGCATTGTCTGCAATTAATGCCTGTCACTGATGTTTGCACGTGATGATGATATTTCATCAGAAAAGGTAACGCTGTTAATAAGTGGCAGCCCTGAGAAATAAGCAGAGGGTAAGTGCCGAAGTGCCACACAGAGGCCGTCGATCACACACACGTGCTGTTGGGTACTAAGCTAGACTCGTGCGTCCCTGTGCTTGCTCACAGAGGCTTTGCAGATAGGCAGGTTTCTGCTTTCGGATTAGCCCAGGGAGTGATGGAAGGGATGCAAGGGGGAACATGACAGTGGAGCTGACTGGGTCCCAATAGCAATCTTCTGATGGTAGGACTTCTGGGGTGAACACCATGGTTGCCTGCGCCGAAAAACACACGAGCAACTCTCTGAATTCCTCCTCAGAGGCCTTTAGAAGAATGTATTTGACTTTTCTCCCAGGCTTTCACAATTCTGCCTCACCACCTTTGAAAGGCTTTTTAAGATACGTGATAGTTTGAGGCAGTACTGTCCCTGTGCATGCTTGTGTTTCAACCTGTAGTGTAGTTGTGCGTCTTTCCTGTATTGTGTTAACAACTTGACTGGAGGTCCCTGAATGCTGAAAGGAATTGCTGAATTCACTTCTCAGCTCCCTCAGCCTCAAGCAAAATCGTGGGTTTGAGGTGAAGCTCTCCAAAAACCTCCCATAAGAGTGATGCAAAAGAGGATTTGAGTTCTGTCTTCTGAGATCAGTAGCTGCCACTTGGCTGGATGAGATGCAAAAGAAACGTCTACTTTACCAGCTGTCAAAGCAGTTAGAGTCAAAGGCAGGAATTGCATATTCAGCAAAATAAAGAATTGTCTTCAACATCTTCTTGGACAAAAGGTGTTTAAAAGAAAGAAAAAAAAAAAAGGGCAAACAGAAAAGAAGTTGTAACTGGGGAAAGATAATTCCAGTGCCTATAGCATAATAGCTATATGTACATGTATTGTGTTTTACTGTTGGTTCGTTACTCAGTGTCGTACTGAAGCAAATCCTGACTTTAATAGAGCTAAGTAATTCCAGTGACCTGGCCCTAGCTCCCATGCTTAAACTTGTGCCAGGACTAATCCCTGGCAGTTCAGAGAGGGTCTGCCTGCTTCCCTCTCTGGGGAACAAGTTGCTCCCTTTTAAGGCTGAACTCCAGTAGTGGTCCTATGTGGAATACAGAGCTGATCAGAAATCAGAAAAGTCATATGTTCTTCCCAAAGGAGGTTTGAACTCCACACAGCATTTGTAGGAAGAAGCAGATCCCTTCTGTTAACTCTGGACTCCACTTTTACTTCTCTTCTTAAGTTTCGCAAACAAATAATTGTGCAAGAGTTAGTGGGCAAAAGGATCCCCCATGACAACTGGAAAGCCCAAGGGGAACCAAGGGGGAGAGAGAAGAGGAGGTAAGTATGCTGGGAGAGAGAGCCTGGGCACAGACTGAGCATTTGTTGCATTAGATGGAGCTCAGCTCGGCTGTGTATTTTAAGGGGCCTTGCACAGGGAGTAGTTGAAGGGGCCAAAGGCGGAGCAAGCAGGATTAGTGGAACAGGGCCTCTGTCCCTGTGAAGAACCTTCTCATCCACCAGCACAGATGCTCTGTGGAAATCCATTTACGTCACTAGGAATCACTCCTCTCTGAGGAAAGTTTAATATCCAAAGCTCTTGCCCGCATGAAAATAGACCTTGAAAGGTCCACTGCAAGGTGGATCTCTCCCATGGTGGAAAAGGATCCTTAGAAAACAATCCTGAAAGTATAGCACTTTTTCAGTCACTCCCAGTCCGGGTTCTCCAGTCAAGGCACCCTCACATCTCTGGCTCAGATTTGTCCAACCGCAGGCGAGTTTAAATGCTCCAGGATTTGAGTGTTTAGATAATCTTCAAATGTTGCAAGTTCTGCATCAGTAATCAAGCTGCTCATTCCAGGATGACAGAGCCTGTACCTATGGGAAGTGTGATGCCATGCTTCCACCCATAAAAATAAAAGCTTTTGGCCTCCTGCCAGTCAAGTTACCAACATAGCACTCGGCACAAAGCTGTGGCCAGCTCTGAGCCATTACAGACGACGCCACAGAAGTTTTCTGTCTTCATTTTTAATAGGTCTGCAGGAGGAAGAAAGCAAATAGTTTCAAACAACTTTCACTTTTGCTTGTCCAGAACGTAACACTGTGATGCCAGTGGAAGGCACTTCTGTTAGTTGTAAGTATTAACCCCTCATTTCTCACTGGGTGACAAATGGAGGTTTCCATCCTCACATTGGTAGATCAGTCATTCCCAAGAGAAACAGAGCTCCGCTTTCCTGGGCAACCCATGTCAAAAGAAGCAGGACTCCATCAGCTTCATGTCTTCAGAAGTCTTGCCCTGTTTAGGCATTCTTAGTGTACCAAGTTTGGCTTTGAGGTCGCCCTTTCAGTGTCTCTATTTTCTTTGATTTGACCCACCTCATTTGCGGTGTTCTGGATTCAGTCAGGTCTCGAGTTTATTGACGGGAAGGTGCTCTTTGGAGGCTTAATCCACAGCTCAGCTCAGTCAGTAAAAGGGCCCTTGTTGACTTCCGTAGATGCTGGATGAGATCTTGAGCGTCTTTTGCTCCATTATCTTTGGCGTCTACTGCATAGGGAGCACAGCTTGCAGGCATTCCAGGGCTTCTGAATTTGCCCAGCATCTGCATTCCAGATAACCAAGATGCTTACTTCTTAAAAAAAAAAAAAAAAATGGTGCCTATAAACCATCCTGGAAGTTTACATTACATCAAAGTTCAGAAGAATGCATAACCATTTCATTCTGCTTCCAGTCTTTCGTGCACAGTTCTAGGTTATCCTTTCTATTTTAGGAAAACCTTTAAATATGATTTGGGGTGACATAAAATAACCTCGCTGACAGTGTGACAAAGATAGTGTGCCCTTTCAGAAAAATCATTGTGTCTATTTAAATATTAGGCTTCAGCTTGTTAGTGAAAAATGTGTCGCGCACAGCATTTTTTTTTTTTTGGTGTGGGAAAATACAGTACAGATTTTGAAGTTTAAAAAAGTCTGGCAAATTACAAATTAGGATAATAATTCATGGGAGTAATAAAATATCAGACTTTTATTGCACTATTGAGAAGGGCATTAAAAAGCATCTGGGAACTTGAGGTTTGGAAAGATGGGCTTTGAAAGACTTGGTGGGTTAAATATTAATGTAGAAAATATGGCATCTGTAAATGCCTGGAAATATGCTAATAGGGCTAGATTCAGCGAGGGATCAAGCGTTCCTTCGGGGTGCTGAGCGCCTCCAGGAGCTCCTGCTGACAAAGGGAGCTGAGGGACTGCAACATCTCCTGAAGCCTATGGTGCCTGAGAAAGCTGTGCTCATAACGAACATCCCAAGGGCATTTGGTGTCAGCTGGGCCAGCCGAGGGGGACATGGCAAAGTGAAAGTCACCCACACAGCTGAGGTGCCCCAGCACAGCTTTTTCCCAGGAGCAAGCAGCAGAGCCCACCCCACACAGTGCCGGCCGGCGTGGGGCCGTGGGACAGGTCGCTGGGGAAGCTGGGCTGAGGGAGGAAACAAAGGCTGTGTATCTCCCAGCACCTGTGGTCCGGTACCCGCCACTGCCAGGCTGAAGGCAATACCACTCCTGTTATCTCCAGTAAGCTGCAGGAACGCTGGCCAGAAAAGCTGCTGTCCTCCAGCGTGGTGGGAATGTGAGACATTTTCTTCTGGGGCCAACAGGGCTGGAGAAGGAGACCCTCACATTCTCCCCGTGTCCTCTAACTCTGGGTAGCAGCTACGGTTATCCTCCCATAAAGTCTTGTTCTCTTTTTACCTTAATTCTAGTCGTATTTTTCAGTCTGTTATTTGTTTAGATGCGATGGTCTCAGGGGAACTGAAGTCCTCACTCATCAGCCTTTTATTGTTTGTGCTGAGGAAACCAGCCCTTGTTAGCAGTGGAACCCTCCAGAGGCATGTGCTTTTCGTGCTGTTTTTCAACACGGAGAACCAGTCTGTGTGACTTACTGTCCTTTTGAAGACCCTGTGAGTGCAAGGGAGACTGGTGAACTGGGACAAGCCGCCTTTCTGCTTCAGCCACCGCTTCTTACCTGCAATGGGCTGTCCTGGCTTCTCGCCTCACTCCAGCAGCGGCAGGTTGCCAACCCAGCGACGAGGGCTGCACTCCTCTGCTCTTGAAACACCCTGGTTTTATTTGCATTATTATTTTTAATACCCTTCTCTCTCTCTCTCTCTTCACACTTCCACATGGTCTTTAGATCGCTGGAGGAGTTACTGTACCATGTGCTCCACATCATCTACATGCAGCAGCAGGGCTGTGATGGTGCACAAGGGCGATGGGTCCTCAGGCTCCACTGGCCAGCAAGGAGCTGGTGGGCAGTGCGGTGCCATCCCTCGCTCAGCCATCCAGGGGTGCCAGCACCGTCGGTGGAAGGTGCTGGGGAAGCCTTGGTGGTACCGTGGGCCTTTGTTAGCACTTGTCGCAGAGTGGAGCTGCGAGGGGGCTGCGTACTCCGTTTCCTGAGACAGAACAAATATGTCTCAGCTTTCTGGCATTGATTTTTGACAAAGGATTCAAGAAGCTGCAGCTGTGCTGGCTTCCTCGTCCCCTCCCCCGCTTTATTACAATGCATGTTGTTCTGAAATACTCAATTCAGCTATAAACAATCTACTCTATCAACAACATGCTTTTGCACTTTTTGAAATGGTGCTTTGAGGCAGATAAATGAAAGTAAGTATGGCAGCTTGCCAGTAAAAATCCTGCAAACTGTATCATCACAGGGGCACTGACTAAGACAGCACATTATTTTATTTACTGTGGAAACTGAAAATCCATTTCTGCCCATACAATAGCTGTTTATTTCATCTTTGCTTGATGTTTGTTCTAATCCTTCTTGACACTTCTAGATAGTAATGGTTCACAAGCTGTTCAGATCAGTGCTCACAGGGCTCCATCAGCCAGTACTTCTTTCTGGTTTTAGAAGGCCAGCACCCCCTTCACTGGCATGTGCCCTCTGGCCAACGGCAAGGGAACCTGCCCAAGCTCTGGACACAGGCAAAGTGCTGGGGAGGTCCTACAACTCCCTACGTCCGTCCCCTGGGTTAAATTAGCACATTCACCTCTACCAGTCAAGATTTGCACAGAAGCCCATATTGTGAACGCGCTGCAGTGGGCTGACCCGGACAGAGGAGCTCCTCAGGTTTGGAGTTTTTCTTTCTAGACGCTCAGCCCATCAGATGTCTACATTGCCAGCTGTCTAAATGATATCACGCATCCCATACTAGATAAAACTGATTTTGAAGTGCAGAAGGATGAGGTGACGGGGTGACCG
>NW_009228412.1:166667-182786 GCF_000690835.1 Fulmarus glacialis
GCTGGATTCAGCCTGGCCCTGGCGATTTCTTAATCCAGGCGATGTGTCCTCTGATGGCGCGATGGCCCGTTCCCCAGCTCCTGCTCTGGTGGAGCGGCTCCTCCGGCACCACTCATCACAATGGCTTGGAGACGGGAGAAAACCAGGCTGGGGAAGAATGTTGAAAGCATTTCAAAAACCTCTGGAGAGAAAATTAGTAATATTTTGTTTCCCTGAATGGTTTCACTGAAATTTAGAGAAAATAATTGCAGTTGAAAGATCTCAGTTTTTGTTGTTCTGTTTGTTCTTTATTATTTGTTTTCGCATGCTTCTTTTTAATATACTTCCTCCTACTCCTCTCTGGCCTCTCCTTTGTTACCCCTTATCCCATACCCCACCACAGAAAGGTGCGGAGTCAGTGGAAGAGAAAGAAAAAATGTAATAAAGAAAAGATAAAGAACATTTCCAAATTTTGTTTTCTAGATCCAGTGAAAACAGTTTTTTGTTAACTTTCAGATCTTAATGATAGCCTTTTATGACCCAAAATCAACTGAAAATGATTCTAAGCAGCTGTGTTTAACTCCTGTTTGGTTATCTAGCTATTTCTGGGGAATCCCATTTTATCCTTTAACATAGCCAGAGGGCCTACCACATTCATTTTGCCATTGGGGAGTTCTCCCCTTTGCTTATCCATTATAACCCATCATGCTGAACGGTCAGGAAAATTATTGAAGAGCCTTTTGGTACTGTTTTGTTGGCTATCTTACGCTGAACTTGCTCCTTTCATAAGCTTACCCAGAGTATAGTCTCCTCCTATGTCCTCTTCTTGACTTTGAGGGTGTTTGTTAAAGTATGATGGTGTTTCATGCGTGAATATGTTCTTTTCGCTGATACTGTATGATTCTCTATTTGGCGGTTACTTAAGGAAAAACACTTGTATGGAAAGAGATGCACCAGAGGTGAAAGAGCAGCCAAAGCATCTCTGTATCCTGAAGCAGGGGAAATACAGAACTTTGTGATACCTGGAAAATCTACTGAATAAACAAAACAAAACACTTCTAAAGCCACCAGCCATGGCCCACAGACAGAACCTCCTTGACGCTTACAGTAGAGAAGGTGATTGTGCCGGACAGCTGAGATTCTCAAGCAGCGAGGCCGGTAACAGTGCTGTTGGGCAAAGCTCGGGCCCCTGGGGCAGCGCTGATGCGCAGCTGGCAGTGGAAAGGCAAAAAGGCTGTGTGTGGCGTGAGGCTGCGTAGCTGGGCTGGTGAGAAGCCTCCAGCAGAAGAGGGATGGCTGAAGATGAATTAATAAGAATTACACTGTTTGGAGAGAGGGGGTTCTTTATATCTGCAGATTTGGCTCTGCTTCTACCTGTTTCTTCTAAGTTCCGAGCAAAAATTGGTAATGCAATTTTCCGTTTGAGAATAACCCGCAAGCTGAACGTGCAGGATTGCTGAGCGCTTTCAAATGGGTATCAGGCAGATAGGTGGCTGTTGTTCTTCATTCTGGCAAATTCCGGATATACCTGAGTGCCTGCATTTTTGTCTGTTTTATCTTGCCTTAAATCTATTCAAAATAAACTAGAACTGACAATTACACACATGCATTGTACATTTGAGACCCACAGGTGTACTTGCAAATCAGCCTAGGGGACTGAAATGCATGTCTTTGATTAATTTTAGTGGTAAAGTGTCCAAATCCCTTACTCAGCCTTGCAGTGCTCACCTCTAAATATCAACCATACTCCATATTGATGGCCCTTCTTATTTTTACTTCACGAAACATTTCTTGATCTCTGTTCTCAGCCTATCATGCTTCAGAGCTAAAAGAAATGTCCCTTCCTTTCTGCACAGACATTTTCCTGGAGCATCCCTGATGGTAAAAGGTATGTACAATATTTTGGGTATACTTATTTGTGAAAAATTGTGTATCGCTGAACCATCCCCAAAGCAAACTCCAGGCACGGAAGGGCTACGTTTCAGACTAGAGGGGCAACTCTTCAGCTAATGCAGTGCAGCAGGCTGTATAGGAAAGTCTGGAGAGAGTCTGCCCGTCCTGGGTGCTTGCTGGGGGTGGCAGCAAAGTAGTCCAAAAAATTTCAGCAAATGGAGGAGTTCGCTTTTAATATTAGTTGACCCTAGAAACCCAGCAGAAAGGAGGTTCTCCTACGTGATACAACACTCAACATTTCCCCTCTCACAACTGTAATGGGGGGGAGAAGCGAGGCCAAACTGCCGTCCTACCAAGGCACTGCTGGTAGCTGCCTTTGTACAGCGGGGCTGCAGTGTGCTGGGTGGGTGAGATGGCCCACAGCAGAGGCATAAAAAGCTATAAACTCCTACAGGGTCTTCTTCCTCCTGTACAGGAGCCAGGGATGTCAGCAAATTTATACCAGGCTAACAAGAGTGGGGGCTTCAAAGTTTTAACTGAATGTGTAGTTTAAATCAGTACATCCTTTGCAGATAAACACAGTCTTAGCCCTTGGAAACCTATGCTGGTTAAAACCCAGAGTAGACAGGATTACTCTCTTAATACTAATAGTCCAGGGCCTAGTCATTTTACAAGTTTATTCTACAATGACTGGTAACAGTTTGAGCTGGAGTAAAGCTATTCTGTGCACACAACTGTTTTGACAGCAAATACAAAATAATGGCATGAAAGTCTCTTGGTGAGTACAGCTTCATTTATTGCTGAAAGCGATACAAGCTATGCCAGCTAAATATCAACTTGGAAGGAGGAGTTGTCCCAGGGGCAGCTCCCACCTAGGCGAGGTTTAAGCTGCTCTGGCACGGGGAGTGATTGTTTCCAACCTGCGCGACGCGTGAGTGGGTTCAGGGCTGGGGGGAAGCAGACAAGAGGCGATAGGATAAAAGTATTAAGGAAATCCCACTAAAAATGCCCCTGGGCCAGGGATGCCTTTGCTTGGTTTTTTACTGAAAAGCAAATGTTTTAGAAGATGTTTCTTCTGGCCTCGTATATCAAATATAACCACATTTTATCCTCTCAAGTACTGACGGGATTCCCAGCTCCTTCCAAAGACTCAGAGAGCTTCCAAGGCAATGTGAGCCTTAAAGGGACACAGAAATAGCAAAAAAGCAGTGGACACTGCAAAGTGTCAGCATGAGCGGCAAATCGACACCACCTGTGCGCTTGCAGAGTATCCCCTGTCCCTTTGGATCAGAGCTGGTGAATGGCTACTGCCCATCTTTCTGTGTCCAAATATGCAGCAAACCACTGTCAGAAATTCCCATAATGAAATGTCCGTTTGATCCTGCTCCCTGTTTGCTTTCCGTTTTCCTATTGCTTGTATCTTGTCCGTAGTGTTCAATGCCTTATTAAGCAGCATCAACTCTATCAAACTACATATCCTCCGTCTCTCAATTCCTGCACCCTGTGAGAAGCGTTGTCGTGTTGCAAGTCGTAGGGCAGCTGTCCCGATGCAGGTGGAGGGATCCCTTTTGCAGCTTCCTTCAGCCCTTTGCCCCTCAGGAGGGATTCAAGCCCTCACTGGTGCCAATTCTGCCCTAAAACCTGTTGGTGCTGATTTATGAGGCCTCGGTGTGGGCAGGGAGGAGAGGCAGAGCAGTTATATGCAGCGTGTGCTCCACCGAAGCCTCCCTCCCCTCGCAGCCAGCCCCGGGGAAGCGCAGGGGCACTTCTGCCCTGACCCGTGCTCCCAGTGCTCCCAGCGCTCCCCGTCAGCACAGCCACTGCACGTGCCCTGGGGGAGCGCAGGGGCTCCAAGTGCTCGTGCTCCTGATCAGTCCCTCTCAGCCAGGACGTGCCTGCTCACCCCGCCTGCTTGTAAGTGAGACCTTATCCCCATAAAAGAAGAGGCGTTTGGCCTTACAGGGGTCTCAAAGGCTTGGGACCAGAGCTGCAGCTTCACTGCATAGTCATGTTCTTAGGAGAGGTATCACCCACAGATGGGGTGACGTAAGGGGTGTGCTCTGGGTGCCCTTGGACCCAAAAGAGGACATCTGACATCCCTTTGAGAGAATGGCAGTCAGTGGTACTAGTTTTTTTAAATCAGGGTCCCAGGAAAAAGTTTTCTTGGGGAAAGCAAAGTAAATTTAACCCTGCTGGCCCCCATTCCCCCAAAGAGTGATTGCTCCCTCAGCCTGCAGTGGGAATTTGCTACTAAACCAAAAAAACAGAAGTGGGATTTTCCATGCCACAGATACCAAATGTAACTGCTGGGGGAGAAAGCAGGTGGAGAGATTAGACATGCCTGATGCTGACAGAAAGCATGTTTGTGCCTAATACATTGGAGAAATTGTTCAGGAACAATTCAGCCATGTGAAAATGTGACCCTTGTAATATTGCCAAGGTCAGAAAAACCTAAGGAGATCTTCTGAGAAAGTGCTGGTCCTGCAAGGAAAAGCCATCTAGAGGCAGCACGGTCGTGTTGCTGAGGCAGTTTTCCATCAGGGTCCCATTAGGGGCAGAGGCAGGGAGAGGAGCTCCTCCTGCTCTTCTCTATTCTTGCTGCTCACAAGGAAAATTCCTATATCGAGATCCAAACCTGCTCAAGCCACCTGGCTGTTGGCTTTTTAATCACTTCCAAGTTGTGTCTAAAAAAATCACACTGGTCCAGAAAGTTCATGAAACCTGTGGGAGGGAGTTGAGTCTTCCGTGGGTCCTCTTTCCATGCTGTCTTCTTTTCCTTTTGCTCTGTTCTGAAAATAACGAGGTTTAATAACCTGTTTCCTTCCTTCTTGTCAGGGCCAGCTTGGGAAGGAGACGGAATGATGACTCTTCCTACCTGAAAACCTGTCCCTGCCGGGAAAGTCCCTCTGCAAATCCAGAAGAGGCGCGTGAGCAGTTTGGGGCAATTTTGGGGTGCAGATGCTTTTACAGAAAAATGACAGACATACAGCCAGGAATATTGCTCCTCTGAAGTCCTCTTTTTCACTTCCCTAAAGTTTTAATATAAAAGACCAGTCCCATATCTCCTAGTAGATTTGGGCTGAAGGGAAGTCATAGCCAGATGCTCTTCCCAGGCAACTAAGAAATGCCGTGGGTTAGATCTCCGTCATGCCCTGGCCAAGAGAGCTGTGCACAGACAGGCGGCTGGCCTCAGGCCTGTAGCAGGGAGGCATGGAAGAGGCAAATAGTTTTGGGTTGGTGCAGGCAATTTTCACAGTGCCAGCTTGGCACTCCATCGCTCTCTTGGTAGCATCTGGGGAGATGTTTGCAAGGAGGGCAGCTCTGGAGATTGTCTGAGGAGGGAAAAAAAGATGAACTGGCAAAAAGTTAATTAAAACTCTTCTGATTATGAGGTGGAATTTAATACTTTAAAAAATGCAGTGTGACACAGTGCAGCACTGCAGCTGAATTAATCATGAATGAGGATAGTAATTTTTAATTTTTGTGTGCAAGAGAAAAACACTCAACAGATTTGACAATTAGAGCAGGGTAACAGCATTGCATGGCACAATGTGAAGTAGTTTTTCCCAGTGGTTTTTGAGAGGGAGCTAAACAGATGTGCTCAAATATTTACAAGTGCACAATATTCACATGCTTTTCAAATGCTGACCCTGCTGATTCGCAAAAGTCTGCTTCAATCTGGAGACCAGCTACTGCGGTGACACAGGCTATTTATCATAGGTAACACAGCGGCACTACTGCCAGCTCCCAGTGTACTTGTGTGCGCAGTTATCTTCTACTCTACTGACAGTGTTACGCCACCTCAGCAACTCACCTGTATCACCAATTTATCCCACCACAGTCCTGGCAGCAAACTGGGCCCTGCTGGCTCAGCCCCAGCCGGTGGGGTAGGAGGGGTTCCTGTGCCACACCACACCAAAGAGAAACAGGTTTGATTTCAGCCACAGCAATAAAAAATCAGAGTAGTTCAGCTGAATGACACGAGGGCAAAGTATCCTGTAGGGGTCTAATATTACATGTTTACACTGTGTAATTCAACAGGGTGAGCCATCAATTATCTGCATCAAAGTGACCACCCAGAGACCCAGTGTATTTGGCCTCGTCTGTCACTTAGCTGTCCCCTGTCACGCTTCAATTAAGAGCTGAGAATGCCAGCTAACGTTGTCCATATCACCAGCAGTGCAGGGTGTTTCATTGCCTTGTTTTCCTCAAAAGGAGCCCAAAGAAAAGTCAGGTTTGTTCAGCACAAGCTGTAGTTGGGGAGGATTCAGGTAAGCCAGATGGCAATGTCAGTGATGGATGGTACAGTTACCGTAGGGCTATGCCTGAGTATCCTAACTGGGAAAGCTGAGCTGCGCTGTACCTCACTGAAATATTGACTATTGCAGCAGTTGCTTTACACTGTTCAATTGGCTGTGTAATTGCTTTCACAAATTAAACAAAAACAATGGTGAAAATATGTAAAATGTCACCTGGACTGAATTGTGGTTCAGATCCCCGGTGAAAATGAGTTTGGCAGCCTCCCCTCACTTCTTATCTGCTCGATTTCAGCCTGAACGCCTCTCTGCTCACAAGCCCAGGTTGGTGTTGCAGGTCAGGCTTTAGCTGTGGTATGGGTGCTGCTTGTGAGAAGCCCTGCTTATCTGGCTCAAGCCAGGGTAACTAGTGCCCCATTTTTTCCAAACCATCTACTTGTTCCATGCCCTGTATACTTTTTGGTTTGCTGTGCCTGCTCTCCTGGGTTTCTTTACTTTGAAGGGCAAACACGCAATGCTGCACTTTCCTCTTGAGCTCACATTTCTTTTCCTTTAGCACTTAGCCCTGTAAAGGTGATAGTCGTTCATTTAGTGAAGGCAACCAAGGGAATGAGAAGGGGCCAGATCATCCAACTGCAAGTTTACAAGTCAACAGGTCCCATCCGTGCTGACCTCTCCTCTACAAGCTCGGTGGCACAGACAGCAGTGAGTCAGACAAGGTGGACGGCATGCCCAGCTCTTTCCTCTCCCTCCCCTCTCCCCCGTGCTCCTCAGGCAGCAGTTAGGGGGAATTAGCCAGCTGGGGTTCTTCTCATGCCAAGAGGTCTCAGGCAACTAGGCAGACCTGCATTTCAGTTTCCTTGCACATTTGTGGGGGCTGCCCTTTGCTCCATTTTCCAGCCTCTCCTTTTCCAGCCCGATTGTGTTACTGATGCGGTGGCCTGCGTTTAGGAGCAGTGTGGAGCTGTTGCATCCGAAGAAGCGCATCAGGAGACCCTGCCATGGACCTGCAGACAGTAACTGCAACTGCTGTGATGCATCTCATGGGTTTTCAGGAACAGAGGTTAGTTCACCCACTCTTGAGTGGGGAGACTGGTAAACTCTGCACTCTGAGCCCCCTTGGAAATTATTATTCTTCTCACGTTGCCTTTACCAATGGGTGCAAAGACCTCTACCCACTGTTAACCACTGTCTGGTCCTGGAGCCACAGAATGGCTTGGTTTTCTCTTCTTCAAGCAATTTAGATTAGAGAGCTTTTTTAAAGTACCAAATGAAAGATGGCTCTGTTTCAGCCACACTCTCGAAAGCCAACATGCTTTTAAATGCCAGTTACTGCATATCCTGAAAAGAATAGGCAGCTGTGAGTTAACTGCCTTGGTTTTGGTTGACAGTGCCCCGTGTAGAAAAGAAAATGAGATCTCTGCATTCAGCCTGAGGAGCAGAGTAACCCAGGTCGCTACAGGACAGTGAAACTCGGAGGTTTCTGTACCAGTGAGAATCTGGATTGCCACAGCTGCAGTCACCATCAGGCAGTCACAGAGATGCAGTGTTTTCTATCACGCAGGCTGGAGGAGCCCGTGTTTCTCATCAGATAGATGTAGTAGTGCTTTTTAATACTTTTTAGTAGTTTACAAAATTATGATAAGCTCTGCAAGGCCATTTAAAATGGATAATCTTCAAGTGGCATTAAGGATTAAAATGGGTCTGCCTTGTATGCCTTAATGGGCCCCTTACAGGCTGTTCAACGTTATCAAAAGGTGATTTTAAGAGTTTGTAATAAATGTGTTCCTTTGGGGAAGATTAGGAAAAAGGGTGGGATTTGCCATCCTTCTGTTATCTCCAAACTGCTGTGCTCTAACTGAATTTATTACACTGGGTCTGTCTTGAACCTGAGAGTGCCAGCTCACTTCTAATCTATTGTTCAGTAAAGAGGTTTGTCCTTAGGGGTAAATGTTTGCTCCAAGAGCCAGGGCTATTTAGTATTTGATTATCAGCCTAGGAGAAATAAGTCAAATAAGGCTCCAGCTTCGTGAACACTTATGTGCGAGTTTAACCTTCCATTCCTGAAGAGTCCTTTAGATTTCAAAGTGCAATAAAATAAAGTGTGCCTGCAGAAATCTTATGGGCACCAGGGACTATGAGAGCTATTTATTCTCAAACCAGAAGTGAAAAACTTCATTCAGGAAGTTTTCCTTGAGCAAGCTGTGCTTATCCTCTTTTAGTGTCCAACTCCTTGTCTTTGTTGCAAACCCAGCCTTTGTCCATGCCACTGTCAAGGGTTGGGCCTGAAATTACTGGGACATTTGAGTGTATGAGCGAAACTGGATAAAACTGCTGCAAGTACCCTCCCTAAGCATTAATTTGTCATTTCACACTTTTCCATATTGACAAAGTCCATGCCCTTGAGCAACCAAGTTGTCGGAGTGGTACAAAACCCACAATAATAATCTTTCTCTGTGAACCTTCTGAGGTTTCTCTTTAGATATAAATTCCATTGTACGTCAGTTAAAGAGTTTAAAGTACAATTGTGAAACTTTCACATTTCATAAAATGTTGAAGGTTGAACAATTTATTGTGGAGCCCAGCAGAAAACTTCTCATAACACCTACTGCCAGTGTCCTGCCAGCAATGTGCTTACTGCTATTTTTGTCTGCCTAAAATCAACTTGAACACACTGGAATTTACTGATTTGTTGAAAATTAACAGTTTTAGAGGAGAAAGTGGTTTCTTTTGGTTTTACCAAATCTATTTGATCTTTACTGTTGCTGAAGCAAGCTTTCACCCTCTTGGCTCCCCAGCCCCCTAAGCTTTGTATGTTGGAGCCAGAATTCCCAGAGCTTTCCTACTGACTGACTTTCAATTATTCTCCTTGCTGAGATACTGAGAACCCATTAGGACTGAGACGGTCCATGTTTTCATGGACCTTGAGTGTGGTTTGGAGGCCTCAGTTCAGGCAGAGAACCTTTGAAAGTCACAATCATATTTGTACACCACTGAAGGATTTCATATAACTGCAAGCTTCCTGCAGTGATGTGTATGTGAACCCAGAAAACTTCACACTTAGTTCTAGCCATCTTTCTCGACTGATAGGTTATTTTATGTTAATGTCACCCAAATAGATCTTGCACACATGATGTTCAATTTCTTCATTTGCTTAACCATATAATTGCAAAATAACAAGATACAATACAAGAGCAGAAAACATTAATATAATAATTTGAATTAACCATACACTAAGCTGAGAAATTGTCATCTGTATATCCAGCTCACGCTGATTTTGACTAAAAAATATCATAATTAGCGGTTAGGGGCTAGAAAATTTATTGAATTGGGCTGGTGATGGTTAATTTCAAGGAATAACTGAGGGAAGGGCAAGGGGGGCGTTATGGGGCTGCAGACCTGCTAACCCCATGCTGTTGGTGTTCCCAGTTCACACGACAAAAGGAGCACACAGTCGGGCTGGGCAACACCCCTCTCCCAGCTGTGGCTACATTTGCTCCTTTTATTGTGACTGCCGCCAAGCGTGTAGTTCCAGTTTAACTCAGCCTGAAGATACATGCTTTCTAAATTTCAGATTGTAGTTTTCGAGTTTGTGATTAGTGCCTCAACTCTGACTTTGGGGTTAAACTCTGACTCAAGAAATTGAAGTGGGCAAATGGTCCTATTGCCTTCTGCCTTTCACACCCTTAATCCTGTTTTTAGGCATCTTGGTGAATCAGCCTAACATCCTACTAATGAGAATGCTAAAGCAGATATTTTACTTTCAGCACATGAATAATCCTGCACCAATATTTGAAGGCGAGGACCTTTTAGATCTGAGAATAATCTGGAAAACTCTAATGAGGTACATACTGCTTTTACTTTTACCCTATGGGACAGTGGCATTCCCGTATTTTTGCCTGCAGGACCATGCTGGGCAACTGAAAGCATGTGTGGAATCTGGAACATTTATGGTGCAAACATCATTTCAGCATTCTCCTACGCAAGAGATGATGAAACTTCCTAAGATGAGAGCCTATGTAAATACGTGTTATGCATCAGCTAGGAAAACAGATGAGGGAATGTTGTTTTTAGAAGCTCCAGATGATGGCCGTGATCCTGTAATGTGATTATTGTGAGCAGAGACATACATCCATCTGCAGTCCAACTAATTCAATCTCTGCAGATCCACTGCAGGACTAGGGTCTAACTCCGCACAGCCACCAATGCCGGCTGTGATTCAGGAGAACAGAAACTCAAAAAGGCTGAACCCGTCACCCTGAAAGAGGTGAAAAGGTGCTGGAAGACCAGGAACCCTGCCATCCATGCTGAGACAATGCTTGTTCAATTAAGCATCCTCTGCCTGCGTTGCAATAGCCTTATCTCAGTGTGCAAACCCCCTGGCTCACTGCTAGCCTCTGCACGTATCAGCCGTCTTAAAACCCCTCAGACTGAGAGGTGGCCCTTCCACTGGGGGCAGTGGGGTCCATCCCCTCCTGACCACTGAGGGTCACTTCAGCAATCCTTTCAGAGTTACTTTCTTTGCAGAAAACATGGAGAGCAGCAGGGTATATGCCAATGCCAAGCCTGGCACCACGGTCACAGAAAAGGAAATGCCCTGCTCCTTTCCCCTACCCCAGGTAAAAAATGGTAAAAAAAACATTGGAGCTTCCACTCTAAGCTAGCTATTAACAAACCTGTTCTTTTGCAGAAGTAGTATGTGTATGTATATGTATATATTTTTTTTTTCATGTAAAAGAATATCAAAAAGACTACCCTCCATACATTGCAATGGCTTCTTCTGTATTCTTATTAATGCTGAATTTAAACCTTGATGTCTAACTCTTCTTGAGCATTCCTGACTGAAGTAATTAATTTATAGTTTGTTCTGAAAGCATATCAGCAAATGGGCATCAATGCAGATAGCCATTTATTGCTCCAGCAGTGAGGTTAAACAGCTTGTGCTTTTAACGGCATGGTACAAAAGATATAAAACTATTTGCTTGAGATATTAATCCAGGATAACCTGATACAATGTGACAGTAAAAGCACTCTTCCCAAAGAAGGGAAATATGTGCTCTGCTCAGTACCTCCTGCTGACTCTCTGCTCCAAGTGAATAAACATACAGCTGAATTCTCCCAGCCAGGTGTGATCTAGGAACAAACTGGCAGCACATATTTGTGTCTGCTAATGTAAATTTTAACTCACAGAAGTGGCCCACCACCAGCTCTGCAGTCAAAATGCTTGCTCTGTTTTCTCAAGAATCAACACAGAAAATGCATAAGCACAGAAAAATCACCTCGTTTAAATCTCTAAAGAACGAAGCACCGTGGTTTATACTGATATACAATGAAGTATCACATGCAAGAGTGGTGTTTCAGGACTCAGCCACCACAGATGAAGTGGAAGCAAAAAGGGAAATCTTGCATGAAGCAGACAGTAAATAATCTTAAAGACAATTTACAAAGTCTAATCTCTTCAGAAGCCCTAGTGATCTGAATGAGAAGAGCTTGTGTTGGAACATCTCATCTGAAATAATCTGCTCCTCAGAACATGGGAGCCACACTCCCTCAGCCTGCAGCTGCTAAACTGTCCAGCAGGGCGGGCAACGAAAATCGCATGCTGAGTTTGAATATTTGTCCTGTTCTTCTGTCTCCCAGGTTTAGCTCTGTGCCTTTATCCCTGCTCAGAAGGAACATGAAACAGTTAAACTCAGCTTGACAGCTCAATTTAGGCTGCACATAAGAGCACATTAGCTCTTGACTGTAAAATGCACACTTGGATTTGAACAAGTCAACCTTGTGTTGGTGTGGTAATGAGGAAAAAGAGGGTTAACAAAAGATATGGTCATATACCTAAAGATAAGAGAAGTTGGGTCGTAGGTACCAGTGTCAGAACAGTCTTTCACAGGGCTCAACTCCCACAGAATAGAGGAAAAATCAAGCAACCTCATGTTTAATTATTGTAATGGGATACTGATAGTTGCCATTGGCTGAGAAAGAATTCACACGTTTCAGATCCTCTAATTCGCTGTGATGCTTTAGACGTTAAGCTCTGAAGCAGTGCTGAGTTTGGCAAAGCGAGGACAAAAACCCATTCCTATTCTAAGCGTGCTACTTTAGCTACTAGCTTTTCATTCAAGAAAGGGAATTGTTGACAGCAAAATTATTTTCTTAGAAAACACTAAATGAGAAGATGACAAATGCTGTTGTGAATGTTCACACAACTCCAGGAGCAATCAACCATGATTATTCAGACAAGGCTCCTTCAGGAAAGGCTAAAGCTATAATCTTAAAATTTGGCAAGAATAAGGTCCTCAATAAGGAGTAGCACTTGCCATTGCTCTGGAGAAAATCTAGTTTCATTAGCCAGATTCATGCTTATTTGGAATTGACCATGTGCAGTAGAACATCTTGTCTGTATGGATGCAATTAAGAGATGCACAGTGAATAGTTGCCCTGCAGTTAGTGTAACATATGCTCCAGTACTTCCAGACGTGACTACTGAAGTTGGTAGCAAAATCCTGATGTCTTCAACAAGGCCTCAATGTTAGTCATATAAAAACTGCTACGTATGAAAGCAGCTGGGGATCTCTCCCTTCCCCGGAAAAATGTGAGAAAGAGAAGAGGAATCCATGCTGAGGAACCGACTGAAAGGCTGGAGAGGTCAGTAGGTAAAGCCCTGGCTTGTAGCATTCAGGAGACAGAACGACGTTGCTACCCAGTCTGTGACCTGCTGTTTGCCTTCTGGCAGATGCTTTTATCCCTCTTACACTTTGTCTTGCGCATCTCAATAAGAAACCCTCAGCCTGACCCCTAGTAAAGGCATCAGGGCATTCCTCTTCTGTCTCCATAAGCATCAATGTAAGGTGCTTAACATTTAAATCCCACGGCCATACATACTGTACTCTCTGGAAGAAGAAAGGCTCGATTGCTGCACTGGACCACTGTCACAGCACCTTGGCCTCAGGGCCTGAAGCTCACTTGGTGGCATCGAGGTCTGTTTGATATAGGACAGTTGATCGCTGCACTCTAACGAGGCAGTGATCTGAGGAGAAGCAATCTTAGCCCCAGCAGCAGTAGTAGATCTGAAGCCTCCTTAGGTTTGCGGTGCCAAAATTCAAGGCTATACTCTGCAAATTGCATGTATTTCCCCAGTGACCTATCCTGAATGCTGGCTCCGAGCAACCCCCACTGGAGCTGCATATGGTTCCCCACTTGAACTGGCTGACATGAGCCCATCTCTCATCATGACAAGCCCAGCGGGTGATGCACAGGCTCATCTGGCGCTCCAGTTTGTGACCAACTCTTCAGCTCTGCAGATAGCAGGACCGAGTTGAAGCTTTAGACAGGGCAAACAATTTCAGGCAAGATAAGGACGGACTAGATTTTTACCCAACCAGAACTTATTTATGTGAGGTTTCTAAAAGTTCAGTAGTTTCTATTCCACTGCTGTGTGCTTTACTGCTGTTTTCTGGAATCAGGAGAGGAAGTAACAAATTAACACAAGGGAAAGTGTTCTTGCAGCAACACCACGGTGGGAAAAAAGTAATGAACTGCTGGAAATCCACCCAAAAACATTCCTCTGATCTTCCAAGTTTTTTTAATCTCTGTTCCAGATCCCAGAGGTCTGTAACGCAACAAGTTTTGGATAGGTCTGCACAACTCTGATGCCAAATTTGAAACGGGATTTTTGATGCTCTCTCCTGACTAGTTTCCTTTTCACAAGTCCAGGGGTTGGAACATTTCCCTCCTCACTTTGCACTTAGGGTCTCCGGCTTTTAGCAAACCCACAGGAGCTGGGGCCGTGGTGGGAATATAGGCTGGGCACCAGCCGGACACCGCCCTCGGAAAAGCCATCTGCTGCGGCCAGGAGCTCTGTGAACCGCCGAGGCTGCCGCCTCCTCCCCCCAGGCTCCCCCAGCTCTTCCCTTTTCCCGCATGAATGCCAGCCTCATCCAAGAGAGCAGGTCTGCCCACTGCCTCTTTAACGCCGCCTTTAACTCCGGGACCAAATTGCCTGCTCTGGAGCCAGAGCTGGATTCTCCAGAAATAATTTGAACATCTGCATTTGAAAGACCTAAGTTACATTGTTTAAAAGCAAGTCAGATCCTGTTCAACCACAATCGCCAGCAGGTAATTCAAGTGCGAATCCACAGCCATGGATTTGTATGTATCACACAAATGAATGCAAACACCCCCTCCTCCTCCTCGCCCCGAGGAAGATTATGGAGAGCACTGGCTGGCTTCTCCTCCACACAGCGGTTGTTAAAACATTGCTGCAAGGTCGTGGACAACATTCCAGCTCAACAAAACTGCAGATAAACACACTTCCTTCCCAAAGAGCATATGAAAACAGCTGTTTGGCGTTATAGTGTATTGCAAATGATTTCTTGTCTCTTCAAAGGCAGTTATTCTTAGATAATCCAAAGATAGCGGTCTGAGAAGCACCTATCACCTGCACTGAGCTACGCTGGTTGGAGAGGAAGCTGGAGCAGAGGAAAGGCAATGATACGCCAGACCCGCTGGTTTGCATCCCACATTTATTAACAGGCTTTTGTGAATTAAGCAGGGAAAAAAAATCAGGTGTTCAATGACCAGACTTCTGAGGTAGGCAACATGTCAAACATTTCTCCTACTGTCTTACAGTAACACTCATTTCACTTTCCTTGCTTCACACGTGTAGGCAGGGCTCATCCTCACGAGATTCGGGGCAACGTGGACGTCCACAGCAGGGCCCAGCCACGGGCTGGGGTGCAGGAAGGGTCTGTGGGGACCACACCAATAACGGGGGCAGAAATGGGAGCATCTCATGTGGGGGAAGCGACACAGGGGCTCCGACACCATGGAAAACCAGACCCGCTTGCATGGGGAAAGAGGAGAATGGGATAGGACCAAGGACATGGCCTGGGCAGGCACAGAGGTGGGCGCAGCCGGGGTCCCGGCTGGGGGACTGGAGGTGGACTGGAAGGCGTGGGTCCTCCGCTTGCTCTCAAACAGCCTGGGAAGCAGACAGCTCTGCATTTCCCCTGCCTCGTGGTCAAAAACATACAGACAAGGCAGCCCGTACTGCGCACGCCTGCTGAGGAAGCAGCCCGCCAGGCCCTGCGGGGCCTCCTGGCAGGAGGTAGGAAAATACATAGAAAAAACTGTGTTCTAGTACCGTCCTTGTCCGGGATAGTGATTGTTTATCATCCTAGGCTTGCATGTGTGAATGGAGTGCTGACTCGGTGTTTGAAAGGCCCCGCAGTGGGCAAGCTTTCTAAGGCCAAATTAAAACCATTAGTTTGCTGCGTGATCAATCGGGACGACTCACAATTGATGAAAATGCTTTAGAACAGACAGAACCCTCAGAAACAAATAACTCAGTTCTTCGGAACTGAAGGCAGCCCTCCATCCCCCAAAACCATTTTTGTTAAGATATTGTTTACACAGATTTAATCAGTTGTGTCACTGGGGCACAGCAAAACCAGCAATGTGACCTGCTGGGGTTTAGCACCAGATTGCGATTTACAATCAAGGCACCAAGAGTCACTGAAGTGCATAGCTCCTGCCCCAATTACTAATTAATCAGACCAAAAGAGGTCTCCATAAAAGGCATAGCATCAGCTGTGAGTCCTATAAATTCAAAGGGCTTCTCTATCCTTTATGTACGAAAGGTGGCCTGGGAAGCTCTGCATCCTGCAGTTAGGAACTGGTCCTGGGAGAAAGTAAACTTGTTAAAGTTTTTTCTTTTTGTTGGGTTTTTTTTCCCTCCCCTCCTTAATAAGAATGCAGCTAGCTCGTTTGCAGTAAAGCATTGTTAAAAAGGCAGTGTGAGATGCTTAGATGAAATGAATTGGCTAACTTGCTTTCTTGAAAGTGTGTGAATATTCACATGCTTTTGGTTGGTTTGGGTATTTGTTTGTTTGGGGTTTTTTTTGAAGTTGCTTAAAAGCATTAACAAAGTGGCAATAGCCGCATTGGTTTACAGCCCCGTGCGTTGCCCCATGCTGCAGGGAGCCAGACCCTG
>NW_009228413.1:0-296 GCF_000690835.1 Fulmarus glacialis
TGGGAGCTTTGAGCTAGGGACAGGGACAGGACAGCGTAGCCAAAGGTGTTGGGACCTCTAAGTGGATGAGGAGGATGACGGACTCACGGCAAGTGACAAGGGAAGGGACACAGTGGCCGGTGGAGGGAGCTCTGAGCTTGTGACAATAATGGGACAAGGCGGCTGGTGGTGGGAGCTCTGAGCTGGTTGACAAGGTTGGTACCTCCTGGCCGTTGTGGGATCTCTGAGCGTGTGACAAGAATGAGGTGGGAGCTGGTGACAAGGATGGGACAGTGTGGCCTTTCTGGGGACCTCTT
>NW_009228413.1:438-824 GCF_000690835.1 Fulmarus glacialis
AGTGTGGAGGGGGGTGGGAGCGGGAGGCAAGGACGGGACAGTGGTCAGTGGTCGTAGATCTGAGCTGGGGACAAATTTGGGACCTTCTGGACCGTGGTGGGAGCTCTGAGCCAGGGACAAGGAGGGAACAATGTGGTTGTTGGTGGTTGCTGTGAGCTGGTGACAATGTTGGGCCATTCTGGGTGGTGGTGGGAGCTCTATGTCGGCAAGAAGGAGGGGACAGCGTGGCCGTTGGTGGGAGCTCTGAACTGGTGAGAAGTTGGGACCTTCTGCACCATGGTAGGAGCTCTGAGCTGGGGACGGTGTGGTTCTCGGTGGTTGCTCTGAGCTGGTGACGGGTTCCCCCGGTACCTCTGCCCCGGGGAGGGGGGGGGCCACGGGATGTC
>NW_009228414.1:0-13946 GCF_000690835.1 Fulmarus glacialis
GGGTGGAGGGGTGGGAAGGAAATGCTGCACTTCATCTGTTAAGGCACCAAACATACATAAATAAAAGGCAGAAGGGGGATGCTTCTTTTCCTCCACCTCGAGAGAACTTCTGGGTATGTTTATAGTACTAAACGTTTTCTTCTTAATTTAATATGTAGGTTGATCCTAGTTTCTTGGTCTGATTTAATGTCCTTTATTTTCAGAATTGAAGCTTTCTTTCCTGGCTTGTTTGTTTTCCCTAGTGGTGTTTTTACCTCTGTTCATAACATCTTTTCTAATGGGTGCTGTTTCTCCTGTGACATCTGCTCTGTCTGTGACAGGGCTTTCCTTGATGCAAGTTCAGGCAAATATCTGAGTGGTGAGGAAAAGTACTATTAAATTTTTCTCCTTTCCTGGAGAGCTTTTATAGAGTTTGCTTCACTGTACATTTTCTTAATATCTTCAGCAGATTTAGGGTCCCATGCAGATGCACTGTTTCTGCTAGGTTGAGACCTACACTCCTCTTTCAAGTTAAAAATTACAGCCAAGTTTTACGCTTACCTTTTGGTGCCTGCAAATGAATTACATGAGATCTGTTAACACTGAGTAATCTGAGTTGCAGCTGCCCACTACAGAAAAGTGCAAGCAGTGCTGGTTTTATGTCTATATGTGAATGAAGGATTAAAAAAAAAAGAATTGAATAAACTTTTTGTGGGTGCAAAGCACAACTTTCAGTCATAATGTACATGACGTAGAATTATATACATGTATTAAATATGCATTAAATATCTGTAGTTCAGTCTATTTAAAAATAGCTAAAGTAAAACAATATGAAAAGTCTGGCTTGAATTCAAAAAAAGAAAGAGAATTTGTAGTCCAGCCTGTCACCCTGTCCATTACTAATCCTTTTGTGTCTAGGTATTACAGCTCGTACGGTATGTAGGATCTGAGACCCCAGAAACTGTTAGACTCACAGGAAGAGCTGCTGCAGTAACGCCACTGTGTACTCTCATGCTGCCCTTCTTTGTGCTTTGTTAAGCCCTGTGGACAAAACGACATTGTTACCCACCTGTGTCTCCAGAGTGTGCTACATCCATGCATTGAAGAGAAGAATGTGATCCTGAATGTTAGTGTTGCACTTGCTGTATCTTTGTAAATTTAAAGTACACACTTGAGAAAGTGTCTAACTGAAATCATCTGCCTAGCTTCAGCAAACAAAAGTGATGGAAACACTTCAGCTTCTCTTCACATAATTTCTTAAATTCATCATTTCCTGTAACAAAAGAGTTCATAAATATCAGTCTGTAGCTCCTTTGGGTGTCAAAGGCAACATTTTAGTTTCATTAACTATGAATTGATGATTATGTGGGCTAAATTTTTGAATAATATAAGTGTACAGTTGCAAGGACAATTACTATTTGCTCATGCAAATATAACACAGCTGTTCACAAATACTGTTAGCCTTTGCATCTGCAATTGAAATAAATCCATGGCCAAAATGATTGGACATTTTGTAATCTAGTGTGTGCACATCTAGATGATATGAGTATTCCATACGTACAACAGAAACAAGAGTGTGTACGAATTTGCCTAGCAGACTAGAGTTTCAGATCACTTTCCTATATTACTTATGATGGGTTTGCTGTGTGCCTTTCCTGTGTAGATGCTCTGGAGGCAATATGGGCACAGAAAACTTTTGCATCCTAAGATGAAATTGATATGTGACTATGGGTGTTTTTATTATGATGGATAAGGTTGTTTCTTTCCTGGGAAATCCCATTTGTGTTCTTCAGAAACTACAGTGGTAGCAGATACTTTAGGATGATCACAAAAGAGAATTTTGGGATTATTTTGTAAGCAGACAACTAAGATCTAGATAAAGCTTAAATTAAGAGTGATCAGGAATTTGCCAATCAATAGCTCATTCATAGCTCATCAAAAAGTTGGGTTTTTACAAATAAAACACACTTGAGACTTCATATGCCATTCGTATTTCTGTGGACAGCATGGGCCACCTAGTCACAACATGCTCATGGTAATGCTCACTGTAGTATTCTATAGAAAAATGTAGCTAGGAAGAAAACTCTGTATTTCACTTGTCTGTTACTCTCTATTTCACATAGCAACTTGATAAGGTTCTGCCTCTTTTGAGCGTTTTCTTCACTCTCTCTCCCTTCCCTTTGGCCTTCTTTCTCACATCTGATTCCTCCCTTCATGCATGTCCATAGGGAAAGGAGATTCTTTAGCCTGAGTATCCATATTCTGATCTGTAACGAGGGGCTTGAATGTCTGTGGACGGTGTGAGCCTCACAGAGGTACTGCTGCTTTCAGAGCTACTTCCCTACAGCAGAGCAAGCAGCAAATGCTCTGTGGGGAATAAACTCAGGTCAGGTGTCCTAAACTATTACTCTAATACTAAGTTCCTTTTAGTTTATCCTGCATCTTAGATAGGTAGAATTGATGTCATTTAATAGCCAGGATATTCCTAGGAATGACTTACATACAGAGGACACAGTCTGTAAACAAAATTGCATTTTGTTCATTAGCTACAGTACAAATCAATTCTGGGTAACAGAGACATCCTAATAAGACATTTTTTTTGTACCTCTGTCATCAAGGTGAACCTTAAAATAGTTGTGTAATATACACATATAATAATAAATTATTAACCATACAGAGATAAACTGGATCCATTCAGAAACATCCAGCTGCTACTTATAAAAAGGATGTTCTGAGGATTACAAATAGGTCACATATTTAAAATTGCATTACTATACTAGTGGGTAGATGCAATAGATCTACTTACACCTTCTTCACTGAGGTTATTCCTAAATACACTGTGTGCAACCTACAGGAAGGGTACTCCCTTGTATTTTGTAAGCTTGGAAACATGAATTTCCAAGAGGATTACACCAGGGGTTTCTGTAATTCATTTTCCTCTCTGACAATGACTGGCATGTAGTCACAAGTGAGTGTTAAATGTGATAAATTTGTAAGCTAGATTCCAAGTCAATCAATTAGCTACATGAAGGCTACTAATCTTGGATTACTTATGCTCTGGATATATTTCTACCAGCCCTGCATGCACTAACAATGTGTTAAATGGTAGAAAAGCAACAAAGCAAGTTGTGGTGACCGCTACAAAAAATATGCAGTCTATAGTCTGAGACAGGTCAGACGAAAATGCATCTAGAGATTAGCAAAGTAGAATGCCTCAGATGATAGATCAATGAGACTATCTAATATTGATGTGGGTTAGAGGAAGCAGCCTAGCAGAAAAGGGAAACTTTCAGGACTGATATAAACAAAAAAAAGTTCAGGAAACTCTGGGAGAGTAAAGGGACAACACACATCTGCGCAAGAGAGTCAAGATCTAATGACTCAATACATGAATCGGGAAGGGGAGAGTTCAGAGGAAAATGTTACATGTAGTAGAACTTGAATTGTGTGTATTGAGGTTTTGAAATAAAAGGCTTACACAGACATAAAAGAAATTGCATTGCATGAAGTCTTCCTGTTCCAAAAAGAAGCTGGAAAAGCAGGATATCCCCAGAATCCAACATACTACCAGTTTTAGAATACAGGTAAATTACAGGTAGAATACAGGTAAATTACAGCTAATCAAAAGCACTAAGGTATAGCGAGTGGTTGGTATGTTTACCTGTTTTTCACTAGCAGCATTTATTTTTCAGGATTGTAACATCTTTATAGCAGAAGAGAGATGATTCAGAGGCCTCAGATGGGCTACAGAAACTTTCACTTCTCGGTCACAGTTTGAGTCCAGCCTGGGTTTTCTGAGGCACATGTGAAAAAGCAAATGCTCCTACCCTTGCATAATGAAGCTGTGCAGTTTTCACTCTCTGCCTCTGTGTGAAAAATCCCACCCCAGATGGAGCCCATTCTTGCTCCTGAAACCCTCCTTTTCCTGCGTCTGCTGCACTGGTAGCCTGGCTGTGTTCAGGCCACTTCATAGTAACTCACACCACCGACCACTTTTAATTGGAAGTTAAAAAAAAACAATTCTGAAATCAACCAAAGGCATTAAAGAAATTACAAGCAGTTGCTTGTAATCACAGCTTAGTGAAGGAGAGATTGCAGTCTCTGAGAGGAACGATGAGCCAAACCAATAATAGACGGTGCACTATCAAATAGCCCAAAAAGGAAGCATTGCTTATGGGACATCAACTCATTTTTATCTGTCAGGAGTGAAAACACAAGGAGGCTTGCCCTTTTGAAATGTAAACAGAAAATTATGCCTCCAACACAAACCCAAGCCATTAAAAAGGCAGCTTTTATTCCTTCTCATAATGTTCAGGAACATAAGGCAGTAGCACCGATGTGGCTCCACAGCTGTTGCCAGGGGAAAGTAGGAATGTAGCCTGCCACATCTGGGGTGACATCTTTGAAGAGGCACTTAATCTGCAGTGCTGAGGTATGCTAAGCCTCTTTGCTTTTCTTTACCAGTTCTCAAGCTAATACTACTCCTGGAGAGCAATGCTGATTTCAAGTCAATGGGTGAGATGAAAGAACAATTAAGGACAGTGATGCTTTATGCATTGTGGAAAATATAAAGACAGGACAATAGCATAATTCCTTGATCACTCCGGCAGAAGATTTACTTTGCCACACTTTAAAGTTGTAGGTTCCTGGCTTCTAAACCAAAAATGACAGGAATTTTTAATCACTGAGTGTGTGTTTTGTGAATTGAAGAGGGGCATTGAAAGACTGGAAAATAAAAGGTATCTGCTGCTATTACACTGATGTGTTTCTATTGGATCAAAGCCTTTTCTTCTCTGTAGCTCTTCAGAAACAATTTGCCAGTATTGCTAGGCAGGCATTACACAAAGAAAGACATCAGGTAAAGAAACACAAGGGAAGCTTTAATAAGTAAGAATGCCTCTATGGCACTATTCCCATTTTCTAATAATTGAAAAACTCAGAAGCCAGACCTTTTTGGTGGGTGCTTAAAAAAAAAGGAAAAAAAAAAAAGGAGGGAGGTGAGAGAGAAAGAGAAGACAGAAGTTCTGATCTCAAATGTCTAGTCCAAACTTTCCTCTAGTTTGGGGAGGGAACCATTTATTCCAAAAACAGAATACAAGGCTGAGTCTTACAATAGAGTAGCCAGACATTTCAATCTTCAGATTGCTGTGCTACACTAAAATCTGGCTGGTTGCATTGTGCTAAATGACGAAGTACAGAATTAGGATATTACAACGTTGAAGTGAGCCCCGCACTTTAAAGAAATGTTCTTTTAGTAACAAAAAGAGTATTTTTTATTTAATCTCGAATGGTGAAATGACTTTCATGCTTATTTTTGAATGTTTTAGGAGCTTTTACGTCTGGGTGTATGATACTTAGATATTACTACCCAAGTTATGAATCTAACTTTATATATGGATGTCTGTATATGTATATTCATATAAACACACATATCTACTTGTACGCAGACACATACTCACACACAGTTTAGACGTATTTTTCCAGTATAAAATTTTGTGCTTCTCATAAACGTGAGCCTTTAGTACTAATTGAGAGTGCATTATATGCAAGTACTATTGGGAGAACATGTTGGTCAGTTAAAAAAAATCTCACTAAAATAGAATAACTGAGAATGAGCCCAGACTACCACTTTGGACCAAAACTCAAGAGGATGTTCAGTGATGGACCAAAACTCATGGCTTAGCCCAGTCTTTTTACTAAACAAACATACAAAAGCCACAAAAAGCCTGGTCCTGTTCACAGTACTCAAAAATTACTCTGTTTAAAGCAGACATTTCAGACCAGAAATTTCTAATAGCTGTACCTGATTTGAAAAGGAAAATAACCCAAGGAAGTCAGAGCAGTAAGCCATTTTTTCATTTATGAAAAAGTGTCATTGAAAATGTGTAGTACAGGCCAGGGCCTATGGTAAAGCCTCAAGAGAGTTTTTAAGCATTGTGCCATCCAGTCAGGTTCACTGGAAAAAGTAATTTGGATAGCAGTCTCCTGTTTCCCTTCTGTCTCTGATGGGCTGTGTGACTGTGGACAGGTCATTCAGGGTTTGATCCAAAACCCATTAATGTCAAGAGAAAGACTCCTGTTAACTTCAGTGATCTTTAGATTGGGATCTGTGTTTCTGCTTTGCACCTGGATGCTACTAACTTCCATTGTGTGCATTTGAAAGCTGCAGTCTTTCTGTGCTTCAGTATTCTCATCTCTAAAGGGTCTGTGAAGGGACAGCCTAATTAGTATTATCTATGATAACAGTTTAATACATAATCTTATTCAGTGACCTAAAAAGATAAATAATAAAACACCATATAAAAGGTTTGTAAGGATGTGCTAAGAAAAACAAATAAGAAAAAAAGTCATATTTATATCTGAAATGTTGTCCAAGTCCTTCCTAGGCTTAAGGGGCAAAAGTCAGTCATTTTTTCTGTGGTTGTGGTAGGATTTGTGCATTTAAATTGCTGTTGCTCTGTGGCTGAGGGATGGTGTATGAGAATGAGGAAGGGGAGCATTGGATGAATGATACAAAAACCATGTCAGTACTTCGAGTTTTTGGGATGTGCATCAGATTTGCTGGACTGGTGCCCAATGTCCATTTCGCAATAGACCTTTCAGTTCTTTTTTTGGGTACAGTTTTCTATTGATACTGTGAGACCTAATTCAGTATCAGATTCACAAGAGAAATTTCTCTTCCTGTTTCATGATTTTTAGGACATTTTTCTCTTTTTTTGTGTGCTTTAGCATTCTCTGCTGCTATCCAGCTGGAGATGAGGCCAAATCCATTCCCTAAGACTGTAGTACCTTCTGCTTATGACGCCAGTTTAAGACAGTGGCCCTGATGGGAACACATGCCTAGAACTGATAACAAGTCTTCACTCTTCTCCAAGAGTTTTCTTACTGTAACCTATGCTCAGACTCAGTGCTATGCGAGGCTGGTAGGAATTTGTTAATCGTGTCCAAGAGTTCATTTTTATATTATTAGTTCACTTATGTTGCCAACAGATACAGAAGGCAGAGAATTCTGTTTTCAGCTCACAAAACAGCAAGAAGGAATCGGGTCACCTGGGTCACCTCAGACGCTCACCTCAGTTAGCAGTGAAATAAAAGAGCCTGTAGAATAGGTGGAACTTTTACTAAAATGCTGTGCACAAATAAACCTTTTATATCTGATATCTTTTGAATTTTCTAGGTATTTGTAAAAAATAAAATAATCCTTTAAAACTCAAAGAAGTAATCAATGCCATTTTACCAAACTGAAATTTACAGTTGATGGGACAATTGTACATTTTAAGAATTACAGAGATTTACATGTTACTAAATCCAGTGGTAGGAATATTCTCCAGACACTGAACTATTGGTACGCAATAAGGTTATACCTTACTGTTTTTATTCAGGATCTGGAAGCAATTCTGTTTTTTTGTGACAAAGATTTGAGCTGGGAGCAACTGACAGAGCAGTAAAGTAGGAAGATGCCTGTCTATTCTAGTACTCTTTGGTGACAAACTTCCAAGGACTCGTGGGGCTTGGCGCTTATATAAAACCTGTTCATTCTAAAAAGTCTGCAGCATTGGGTTTACCTGTGAAACACCTAAAGCTGCTTGGATTTCACTGGATGGGAAGAATTGCTTTTCTCATGGTTTTTAATGTTCCAGCCAAAACCAGGAACAACAAAAACGTATTCAAAGAATTGTAAACCTAAGTCAAGTCAAGCTAAGCTCTACAGTGAAAGGATACTTCAGAAAAAGCCCATGTTTATGTGGGTTACATAAAAAGGGTAAGTTGTAGACCTTCATGTGGAAATTCTTTTGCTTGATCACCTTTGTGCTCTCTAAATTTCCGAACGAGCTCTGTTCTAGTGATAGCTAATGACACAGATTTAACAAGTCAGAGCACTTAGAAAAAGCAGAGGAGAATGGGTTTGACCATGTCTCCTACATCTTCATGTCTCCTACATCATAGATGTCTCTCTGAACCACCAGCATTTTGGGTGGACAGATTACATTCCTTTTCTTCTTCTTCCCCACCTTTGAAGGCCTTCTTTTTGTCCCTATGTGGGAAAGGTAAAAACTATCTCCTTTTCCACATTGCCAAGAACCAGCAGAGCATTGGGTTTGTTGTTCTATTTTGGTATTTAAGTGGACAGCTGGAAGAAGTAATAAGACCTTAAAATGTCATGCATTAGATATGTAAAATAAGGTGGTGGGTGGGTGAAGGAAACAGCAGAGCAGGGCTAGACAGGAACTGCAAAAGGCTGCTTTAGAAAATGAAATGGCTTTTGGCTCTGGAAGAGCCACATCTGAGTGCTGGTCCCAGCCTGCCTGTGGTAGCTGGCTGTGCATATGGAACACTGATGCTTTAAAAATCTATTTACAGGTGCTGTGTCTGTATGGACAAGTTATTTTCTATAATTACCCATATTCTTTTAAAGAAGAGATCCCCAGGAGTCCCTCAGATGATAACGCAGTAGAAAGACTGAGCCACACAACGCAGCATCTCCCTCCCCAGAAGCAGCCATTGAGGTGAGGTGAGCTGAAGCTGCCCCAGCCACAGCAGGTAGCTCAGCACACTCACTTGCCTGAAGTGTAGATGTCTGAATGGATACCAATTCCCTCCCCCCTTCAAACTATCACGCCATCCCACCGCTCTGCGTGTGCTAGCTTGCCCAGCTGTACCCTTTTATGCCTGTTATAGAGAGATACACAAAAGCTTTCTGCACTGAACATTAGTTCTGCTTTCAAGTTATACACATTCTCATTAAAATATACACATATACTCACAAAGCCTCTAACTGGAAGCCCAACTGGACAAGCTGTTGGGCTATGAGCAAATTTGGGAGTTACACAAGCGAAAACAGAACAAAAACCAAACTGCCACCTTCAGAAAGATGTGGATTGCATTCAAGTGTAGTGGGCTAGAGCACTCCTCATTCCTCATGTATCTCTCTCAAGGCAATTGGCGTTCCTCCTCATTTTACCGTGCTATGACTGAGATTAAAAGAGATCAGTGTCACCCTTTGCTTTTAGATGCTCTTACTCAGTGTCTGTAGCTTACTGCACGTGTACACACATGCACACGTGCCCACAACCCTCTCTTTGATGTTCAAGGCTTGAAATTTATTAGCCTTGTGTAACAGTTATAACCAACAAATACAGTAAAGCAATAAATAGCAATGTTGAATAATAACAGAGTAGGCCAGTGCAATATTTTATGCCTTTCCACAAAGGCAAACCAGCCTGGAAATGCTTCTAAAAGTGCAAGTGTAAACATGAATCTGGCTCTGAATAGTCACAGAATTTGTAAATGGCTTCTTAATAACCTTTGTCACTCCTGTGCCTTCATCAGGAAACAATTACACAAGTCCAATGTTTCTAAGTGCATGGTGCTCTGAAACAAGCTGTGGGATGGCATCCACTATATAACTTCCCTTTCAGTCTTCTAACTCTTCTTTCTTCTCCTCTTAGACCGGGAAGTGATGGACAAACTATATGCTTCCCATATATACTTGATGGGTCAAAATATTTTTGTTATCTGTATAAATATTTTGATTTTTGCCTAGTCTAAGCCTCTAAAATGCCACTATATGAGACTGGAATCTTACTCGAGTCAATGCCTATGAGATCCTGCAGTACTGTATCAAGGCAAGAAAATGGAAACCTACCTATACAGACATATGAAGCCAGTCTCTAATTATTCTAATTCTAATGTCTAAATATATTATTTTGTGGTAGTAGGATGAACTAGAGTATTTGGAAATTACCAGACATTCAATACAATGAGTTCCCATCAATTCAAACCCCTTTACCCTGTGTGGAGAAAACAGCTTCAACAGTTGAAATGAGTAATAAAAAGAGACTTCTCTGCTCTGCAGATTGTAGTGTGCTATGGAAATACGCTAACAAACATTAAAAGAACTGGTTCAGAGACTAGGAGCAGGAGAGCTAGGCAGATCTGTATGAGCTAAGGCAGTTTTGCAGGTTGTCTTAGGCAGAAAAGTTTTGTGATCCAAGATAGTTCATTTAAAGCTAGCTGGGCTATCTCTGTATACTCTTTAAGCTAAATTTTTACAGCACTCTTATGGATACAAATAAATACTCTGAAGGGATCATTTACACAGTCTCTTTTAAATGTCTATATTTGGATGAGATAAACCTCACCCTTTCTCTCCGCAGAATGTAGAGGGCTTAGACTTCTAGCTTCGAGATAGACATCTACATGTTAAAGTCTAATGCAAGGGAGATCAGTCCCAATCTCTACCTTTTCAGACAAGTAGAAAAAAATATTCACTTCTCTCAGTGCTGTGCTAATTCTGAGTCCTAAATGCAGCAATGTAATCAGAAGCCTAAATTCATGCACAACAGAAATGAACATAGCTGATTGGGTGTTGTGGCTTTGTCTCCCTCTGATGGATGAGCCTTTGGGGGTATGTCATCTCATTAACATACAAGGCATTTAGATCCGTATATCTCTGGATGCACTGCTCAGGAACCATGTAGAAATCCTGCATTGCATCACCATATTAGCCTAATAAATGACCAAAGCCACTGCATGTCAGAAAACAGTATTCATTTGTTAAAGATCTCAATATCTGAGATCTTTATACAGGTAGTGGCAGAACTATCTGAAAAATGAACTACTGCCTTTCGCCCCCTTTTAGAGTCAATCCCCTATTTTGCTCACTGAAGAAGAAGAAGAAGAAGAAATGTTTACTACAGCAAAGGTGTTCAGATACACAAACAGTGATTAAACTCTGAACTCAAAACTACCTCTAACATTGGACCCCATCTTGCCCTGTACTAGTCTGTAAGTTTGAGAAGCCATTCCACTTTGGCCATCTCTTTGGCAGTCCTACCAAAACCACATACAGAAGGTGCCTGTGGTTTCCAAATTAAATATTGTAGTCCAAAGCTGCAGAACTGCATATAACAATGCGATGCCCTGAAATTAAAAGACTTCAAAAATTTATTAATGTAACCCCTGATATTATTTCTAAAGCCTAGAAAAGAGCTTTCATTAATCAAATAAAGACTGTCATCCTCCAATGACAAGGCTTGAAAAACCAAATTCATTTACAAATATTCAGAACACGACAATTAACTTTTAGCAAGCAGGAAAGAAGGCCACTGTCTTCCCCAAATCCTGGCTCAAATTTCAATCAGCAATAAATAAGACACTGTGAGCTATTTGCTTTTGACAAAAAGTAAACTCTAAGTGGAAGGTTAACAAATCTTGAAGTGAGATGAGGGTCTAAACCAGACATAATTCAGGAAGAAGGAGTTGCCCAACACAATAAAAACAAAGATAGATACTTTAGTGTAAATCAGTACCCAGAAACTAGTGAAGCAAGCTAGAAAAAGTTCAGATACCTAGTAGAGTGTGCAGATTTCTCTCTATATAGTGTGCACTACCTGTGTCTCTTTCAAAGTTTGAACCACTTTCTAATCTCACAGCTAATGAATCTTTCCAATCCTACTAAAGGACCTACATCTTCTTTGCTCAGCATTTGAATTTATAGTACTTGCATTAGGTAGCATAGGAGGGAGGAGTCTGGTCTCATGCCTGTTAAAAAAGAAGATGCATTTTGGACTTTAAACTGTATTATTAGCTTCTAATTTCTACCAGTTTGTGTGGTGGCCACTTGGGCCTTTTCAGCAATTCACTCACTACCAATGCAGGAGCAAAAGTGAGTCCGTGTACAAGGAGTGAAACAAGTGCATCTGGCCCATGTTACACAAAAATTAATAAAATATTTCCAAAAATGTCCCCAGTAAAACATTGTATGTTTTGTACTGTAGCCCACCGTATATTGGCAAGACCTAGATTTTTCAGAAAAAGTACGAACAGTTTTAAGGGCTTTAATTCACTCTCTAATATTGGCCAATTTTAATAGAAATTAAGGAGGGAAGAGATTTATTTGACCTCTGCACTAACTTTTCCTCCTTATACTGCAGAACGGTTTGCTATAGAGGGAGTTCCTGTTGGTCTCATTTTGATTTTAGTTACTTACCTTGGGGGCTATTTCTCTGTCAGAGTTTCTTCACCACATGTTCACACTGAAACTGCCTAAACAAGCTGATGAATTTTGCAAGTCTAATTTTCTGACGGATCTGTCAGTTTGCACTATGCTGAGCAGAGGGACCTCACAAATACTGTACTGGTCACCAGCCTCCCAACTCCTGACATCAGCTCCTGGTCTCTGCTCTGCTTCCCCCTTCCCAGCAGTCCTTCTAATGACTTTCTCCAATATTAGAGTCAGGAACTGCTGCACTGGCTCTTTTGCATGCCCATCCAGTCAAGCACATGGTCTGAAACAGTGGTCAGCAGCAGAAGCTTCAGTAAAATGTGCACGAACCCTGCAGTAGGCTCATAATCTGATCTCTGTAAATCTCATCGTAATCTCTTACCTAAGGAGAAGGTAACCTCAAGCATGAAGTTTAATTTTTATTTTAGAGCATATGTTACAAAAACTAAATTACAGGGCTGGACAGGCTTGTTTTCCACCAAGGTGTTTCTTTTCTGGGGACTTTTGCTGAATTCTTGTCCCCAAAGACTTTCTGTTGTTTTTAGTTGAACCATCTTTGGTGGAGCAGAGTAGCCTTCATAAAACCTCATCCAGTCTCCTCCTTTGGGGAAGCAGTTCAGCTGGAATTCCTTGTTTGTCTTCTGTGTTGACTCAAGAGTCACGGAGTGTTTTGTTTGTGGGCTTTGGATAAGTGGGTCACTGCCATTTTTCAGAAAGGAGAGACTGCTGACGTGCGGAGAAAATAGGTGGATATAAACTTTGCACTTACTGGCATCTGCAGCAGACAACAGAGAATATGTAGGGCTTGAGAGGATGCCTTTTGAAATGCTATAAAGTTTAATGCACTAGTTCAAAGTTTATTCCTAATGTCTCTCTTTTACATTTTGAGATTTTTTAAATTTATTTTTTGAAGCTATGAGAATTATAGCAAAATATTAATTTCACTATTCTTCTAATAGGCTATCATGATAAAATAAGCTCCCTTTCTTTGTTGAATGAAGACTTTATGAATAACAGTTTTTAAAAGCTACACTTAAATTTACTGCATTGAGAAAGCAGACAGAAATAATAAAACCAGGATAAAACTAAGCTCGCTAGAGATAAACCTGGGGGGTGGCAAGCCCCAGGGGAAGGTGGTGTGCTAGAGAGGTCCTTCAGTCTGCCATCTCAGTGGAGGTAGAGGATGGAGATCCATGCGGCAGCAAAGACATGAAGGTGATTGATGTGTTAGAATCCGCGGAAGCACCTGAGAATGGTCACATGGGAATTAGGGCTTTTGCCCCAAAAATCTTGGCGGGATCAATAGCCTAACTGAAGTGCATCTACACCAATGCACGCGGCATGGGCAACAAAGAGGAAGAGCTGGAAGCCATTGTGCAGCAGGAAAACTATGATATGGTTGCCATCATGGAAACATCGTGGGATGCTCACACAACTGGAGTGCTGCAATGGATGGCTATAACTCTTCAGAAGGGATAGGCAAGGAAGGAGAGGTGGTGGGGTAGCCCTATATGTTAGGGAGTGTTTTGATTGTCTAGAGCTTAATGATGGTGATGATAGGGTTGAGTGTTCATGGGTAAGAATCAGGAGGAAGGCCAACAAGGCAGATATTATGGTAGGAGTCTGTTATAAGCCACCCAACCAGGATGAAGAGGCAGACAAAATATTCTGTAAGCAGCTGGGAGAAGTCTCACAATTGCTAGCCCTTGTTCTCATGGGGAACTACAACTTACCAGATGTCTGCTGAAAACACAATACAGCAGAGAGGAGACAGTCTAGGAGGTTCCTGGAGTGTGTGGAAGATAACTTCCTGACGCAGTTGGTGACTGAGCCAACTAGGGAAGGCGCTCCGCTGGACTTGTTGTTCATGAACAGAGAAGGATTTGTGGGTAATGTGATGATTGGAGGCCATCTTAGACATAGCAATCACAAAATGGTAGTTTTCAGTTCGTGGAGAAGT
>NW_009228415.1:0-496 GCF_000690835.1 Fulmarus glacialis
CCTGCAGCGGGGCTTGCCCCTCTGCCCAAGCCATGGGAGTGCGGTGGGGGGTCAGGAGTGTTTCCTGACCGAGTCCCTGTGTTGTGCTCGGCTCCCCGGGACCCTGTGCCACCCACAGGACCCGTGCCACCCCGAGGGTGGGCGCAGGCTCCGGTTGAGCCATCAGCCCCGGCACCCTTCCCTGTCCGCAGGGAGCTTGCTGGATTTCCTGAAGAGCGACGAGGGGAACAAGCAGCCGCTCCCGAAGCTGATCGACTTCTCTGCCCAGGTGAGGAAGGAGCAGACCTTTCCCTGCTCCCCCTTGCCCCTGAGAAGGATTGAGGAGCCCAAGAGCTTACCTGGGACTTGGGCAGTGCCTTGTTTGAACAGGCAAACATTGGGGGTGGTGGGGATGCAAGAAAGGAGCCGGCGAGGTTTCCCTGCGGTTTTCCCCTCGCCCCGCGGGTCCAGCTGCCTGCACAGCAGCAGGTGTGTGTGAAAGGAGAAGTGGCGGCTT
>NW_009228415.1:513-3159 GCF_000690835.1 Fulmarus glacialis
CTGCCCGCGCCGGGTGTGCACGGAGCCCGGGGGTTTTGGCCAGGCTGCTCCTTCTGAGGAGCCGGGAAATCTCTGTCTTCTAAGGCCGCTGTGGTTTCTGCAGCCCTTGCAGCCCGCGGTGCCGTTGTGTTTTGTGGAAGTCGCGGGGGTTGAGGATCGGAGCTTGTTTTCACTGCTCACGTTTGCACGGTCCCTTCTCCAGGACGCGCAGGTGCTGGTCAGCGTGGCCTGTCTGAGCCCAGGGCTCCCTGGGGAGCAGCAGTGGCAAAGCTATCGATTTCTATCCATTGCTGCTGATGTGATAGTTACCTGCAAACAACACACTCTGTGCGATAGAGCCTCGTCTGCAAACTTTGCAAAAGCCCCCCAAAGCCCCCCGCGGCCGCACGCCCACCCCTGGCACCCCGGCACCAGCTGCGGTGCTCCAGGGCAGCGTCTTACACCCGCTCGGGCCGTGCCCCTGGGCAGGACCCACCTACAGCTGTGGCAGCGTTAAGCTTCCTATGCTTAATATGACCTCTACAGCTCGACCATTTTGCTGCATTCACAGTGCCTGGGAGATTGAGCTGGGCACGGTTTCTAGAAGGGAGCATAGCGTGTTGTGTTACCCCACGGCAATGCCTACGGGAGGGTGGTGGTTCCTTAGAATCGCCTGCCTGCCAAAGGGCTGTCACGGGCTGGGGGAAGGCAGCTGGAGAGGCAGGAGGACTCAGTGAAAATCGTTTCGGGGATATTTTCAGGAGCTGATTTTTGAATACAGCTGAGCGTGCTGTTACACATCTAGCTTCGTGTGTGCAACCATTTGTGGAACCACTGTCTTGTCCCTGCTGCTTCTGCAGTGTCCCCAGCTGCTGGCTGAATCCAGGCACCTTTTGAGCTAAGCTTGGTACCTCTATGAAATAATTCGTAGAGGTACCTGTGCAACAGGAAAGTCAGGATGGGAGCCCAGACCCCAGGGGCTTAGACCAGGTCACTGGCTACTCAAGCTGGCTGTGCCAGGGTCTGCTGACCAGCCGTGCTCTCGTGCACGCCATCTGTTCCCAGCAAGCTGGTTCTTGCAAACCGCCCGGCTCAGCTCCGTAGCTCAGAGGGGCTGCTTTCTGCAGCACTGAGAAGCAAAGGCTGAAGCGCTTTCATGTGCAGGCAGGCAGGCAGCTAGCGAGCCTGGCACCCAGGCTTGTGCTGGGGCTGAGTCACTGTGAGCAAAACTGTGTCTGTGGTCATGGAAATAATCCTTCCGCTCTTGCGGTGCTTGTTTACTTCTGTATTTTTGTGGAGAGCTCTCTAAGCATCTGCACCTTAATCTGGCCCGGCTTGTGCGGGTGTGATGGGGATGGGGGGTGTCCCCTCTGGCTGCTCCGGCCCCTTCCCCTCCCGGGTGCTGGTAGCATCCAGGCATGGAATAATTTGGCACAAATCTGGGGGTTGGTTGTGCACACACCAGGTCATCTCTGCATTGATGGGGGCTAATAGCTGCACACACAGCCACAGCCACTGAGTGCAGAGACTTCCGAAGATGGAGCCGGGAGGGATCTTCAGGGGTCGTCACAGCCATCCTGCCCCCAGGCAGGACTGACTCTTCACAAACTATTCTTGAAGACCTCAGGCATCTCCCCACCCTCCTCGGGAGACCCACTGCCGTGCTTTTCTGCCCTCACCAAGGAAGCTCTGCAATGCTGGCCAACCCTCACTGCAGCAATTAAAGTCCATTTGCTCTTCCCTTAGTGTAGAGAGAGAATAGTTTACTCCCTGCTTCTCTCAAGCAGTTGTTGATGGATTTGGAGACTGGTCTCACATCTTCTCCGAACAGAGAATGATTTACTCCTCTTCATGTCTGCATGGCTAGGGATGAAGCAGTTACACCTTGCCCTGTGGACATCCACAGACACTTGCTCATGAGCACGTCAGCTGCTCGGATGCCAGTTCTCACTGCTTCTCTTACACAGGGGCTTAAATGGTCGTGTTGGGCTGGTCACCCAAACCCTGACCTCTTCTGCAAGGGATTCCCTGCACGGAGTGGTTCCCACACAGGACAGTCAGTCCTGCTGTGACTCAGCCTCCTTTCATCCCCTTTCCAAGCGCTGGCCAGAAGCAGTTAACCTCTTTCCATTCCTGGTAACAGTCGCATTGAGGAGGTTGTGTTATTTCAGAGAGCCTCTTTGCATTTCTCTCTTTCCCCTTTTTATAGATTGCAGAAGGAATGGCTTTTATTGAGAAGAGGAACTACATCCACAGAGACCTGAGAGCTGCCAATATTCTGGTGTCGGCAATACTGGTGTGCAAGATTGCAGACTTTGGACTGGCCAGAGTCATTGAAGACAATGAGTACACGGCCCGGGAAGGTGCGGGAGCTGCTGGTGGGGTTTGGCCGCTTTCGGAGATGGTGAAGCGTTGTGGGATTCCCTTAGAGCCTCTTATCAAGGTGTAACCTTGGTGGTGAGGACCCTGGGAGGGACGTGATGCGTAAATGGGCAGATGAGGGAAGCCCCTCTCATTTGCGTTGCTTCACATCTTCCTCTTCTATTTGTTTGTTTCTTGTTCCCCATATTTCACCACCAGTTTCTCAGCATTCAGGTTAGAGCTCATGTTTCCCACTGGATATCTTTGTCCAGGTGCCAAGTTTCCCATTAAATGGACTGCACCAGA
>NW_009228416.1:0-230 GCF_000690835.1 Fulmarus glacialis
TATATAAATCTATATAGCAAAAAATCTACTTAAAAAAATAAAAATGAATGGCACTATACACGTCCATACTATTTTATAACCCTTGCTTGTTCAAAATATTAATATTTTATATTCCAGTTTTCAAACATACTAAGCAAGCAGTCCTGATTTGATTGTTAAAGCAAAACAAATAACAAAAATGCATGCAGGGATAGTTTCAGATATCAAATTTACTATCTTTAAAATGATTA
>NW_009228416.1:274-2774 GCF_000690835.1 Fulmarus glacialis
GCGCATAAAAAATGTTTTTTTTTTTTTTTTTTTTTTTTTTTTTTTTTTTTTTAGGATGAAGGAAGGCACAGATGTTTTAGAAATTGAGGGCCATGACTTAACTATGGAATTGGTTCTTGGCATTAGCATCAGTTTTGAATCTAAAATCACCTTTAAGTCCAAAAAAATGCTCAGCCTCCTGAGTCAACCTTTTATAAAATCACAGTCACTTACTCTTGTAGTACAGAAGATACAAGAGAGACAAAACCAAAAAATCCCAAAAGATGAAACTCCATGGCACTCTAATTTCAACATTTTAGGCTCTGACCAAGTGCATTAAAATGCAAAGTTAAGTTAACAATGTAAACAGAATTTAGCTAACAGATCTTATAAGGAAAAATACACTCCAATAATTATTTTAAGAAAAAGGAAGTAGGATCATGCAGCTTTTTTCTTGGATTTTTTTTTTTATGGCAGTCATTCTTTTGTTTATGGTTTTTAAAGAGAGGATTAGAGCATTTAACTTAGATCAAAATAAACATAAATCAAGCATGTCATCAATACTAATATTTTTAAAGTAATAATACACATCTTTTGAACAGGTCAAATTCATCAAATGCAGAAAGATATACCTTAGGTCTTTCAAAAATACAACAGTTAAGAAACACTAAGGGAAGAAATAGAAACAAATGTTTACGTATATACAACTGAAAAAGTTACCACAGCAAAATATAGCTGCCTTCAACAGTGCAGAAACAATTTTACCTTAGTACTACAAGATTATTCAACTCATATTTCAAAAATAAAACACACCCCCTACTCCCCCAGTACTCATATGCTATTATTGTAGGGCTCTAGCTTAATAGTTTAGCAATTTAAAAATGGTGAAATAAAGTGGATTTTGCTATCACAGTAGCTATTTGCCCTCTTAGGTAATTCTGAAAAGCACAAGTAAACAGACAAAAATAAGTCAAATCCACTGCTTTTCTGGCAAATGGTAAATTAGTCTATTAAATGTGAGAGACTTATGGACTTGGCAATGACGTGGATTCTTTCTTTCCTTTTCTTATCAAAGGCTGCTCTTAAAGAGAAGAACAACAATGAAATAAAAAAATTTAATGTAGATAATTTTTGTCAATAGCCTGGTGATCAACTGTAGCAACTTTGTACGTTATTATAGGAAAGCCAAATTCATTCCCATGCAACCCTATTGTCTTTGTGCTGTCTACAGAGACATTTCTAATACAGACACTGCCTAAACCTATGATGTTTAAAAAAAAAAATCCTTGTTGGTGAATTACTTAAAATACAGCATGACGTTTACACACACTTATGCAGCGTTTTCTCTGATTACATACAAGGAGACAGAAATAAGACAAAGAAACACTAAAAAGCAATATAAATACATTTACCCTTCTTATACGCAGTTCTTCTATTGCCTCCAATAAACTTGTTTTAAAGTCTAACAGTCGAATGGAAAGTAATGTCTCTGATGGACTTTGAAGAGTAGAGTTAAGAGCCTGTGTTTTAAAGTCTTCATCCATTCTTAGAACTTGTTTCTGCAAAACAAAAATGCATATTTCCTCTCCAGTTTATCTTTAAGAGATTATTCAAACTGCAAAACTTGCAAATGTGGAAGCAAATTCTTTTTGCAGAGAGTAAAACTACTAGTTATACCCATTATGCAATTAACAATATTTTCATTTTAAATTAGTGTGTGATATTGTAAAAGAAAACAAACAGCTTTATCAATAATTCACCACATTAATTTGTTTTTTCTCTTTATTTTTGGCTTGGTTTTAGTTTTAAACAAAGACGTGATGAGCATGAAAAAGGAAGTAGTACAGTTGGGTTTTTTCCCAGAGCTACTGCCCTGCACTGGCATGAAGGTACTGCAACTAACACATCAGGCCATGAAAGAGTATAACACCACCTACCCTCAAGATTTCAAAAATCACAAGACAGGCTCAATTTTAAAGACCTTCAGACTGGCTTGAAATTATGAACTGAAGGTAATATCCATGGTTTCTGCTTCTGAATTTTAACAAGAAAACTTTTTGGTTCTGTTCCCACAAGATCGAGTATCAAAATGTTGTACTCTAAGCTAGCTACATCAACTGTTGTGAAGCAAGGAGTTACGCTAACACAAGACCCATGTGTCTCTGTATGGACAAAGTGTGTTTGTTAGTGACACCAGAGATTATTACAATACTTAGCCAGCATTTGCTTTACAAAAAGATAACAACTGTACATATTCCAGCTGTACTTTCCAGATTTTTTTTTTTTAATATACTTGAGACTGAATTTCCACCAGTCCACTAGAATACATAATGCTACTCCTTCCCAGAGACACCCCATGTGTGTTTCTGTACTACGAATTAAAGAAGTAGGGGTAGAGCACAGGAGTTATGACTGACCTGGCCACTGCCACAGAACCCTTAGGAAGGAATTCCTGCAGGAAGAACAGAGACCTGGTCTGTATCACAGGGCCATAACAACTACAAATCAGGGCCCACCACTT
>NW_009228416.1:7774-27328 GCF_000690835.1 Fulmarus glacialis
AAAAATTAAGTTCTGGGAAAAGAAAGCACTACCTCTAGCAATTACAGAAATTATGTATCTGCATTCAACAGGGTGCTATTTAACAAAAATATTTCCTTCCTAGAAGATAATCCACCATGCAACTCGTATTTTAACAATGCTCCTCTACAGTTCTGTTAAAAATATTAACTGCATTTACTCATTGTCATCTGTTATGATGATCTAAAAATCATTATAGCATCATACAAAAAAAGTATTTCCTCCTGAGTCTTCTAAAGCTTTAAGTGTTAATCAATTTTCAAAAAATCCCAAACTTTTCAGTTTTCAAAAGTGTATTGCCAACTTTATAAGACAATTGGTTTCTAAAAGCTAAGATTAATATACCAGTATATTGGTTTTCATTTACAAAGAATTATGTTCTTGAAAATATAATATCAAAACCTCGACTCTTTAATAAGGCTAAAAACCAGAAGACAATAAAAATCTAGTATTTGTATTTTTGTAGTCATATCATCTTAAATCAAAAAATCATTTAGAGGAAGGATGGGGCAGACTTGTGGCTTTTGAATGCAGAAGATTGTATGATTTATTGGAATTTTACAGTAAATCAGGTAGTATTGTCAATGCAAAGTACTTATTTTAAAGGACCACTTTATACTAATTTTAATTCTAAATAAATATTTATTTCTACTAAAATTCCATAGAATCTTTTTGTTCATATATATATTAAATAAATGTAAGTTTGGTGAACATACACTTACTATAAGAACAGCTGCCCCAAGTCAGGCAAAGGGTCCTTCTGCCTCACTCGTTCATCAATAATACACAAAAGTCTGGTTGTAACTCTCTTCTACTAAATGGAAGGGAACAGTAATTCTTCTCCTTGACCTTGCAACTACAGGATTTTTAAATTAGCCCAGAGCACTAATTTGGATCATGTGTTGCTTTTTATAGTGCAAGAGACAAGTACGACATTACCATCAGCATGCAATTTATGTTTTGACAACACACCTTTGAAGACTGGTGGAACCAGACTGCTTCTTCAAGGCTTTTCTGGAGAACATTCTCTATCCCTTTACTGGTGGAGTAATAATACTTTGCTGTATCTACTCTATCTATCCTTTTTCATGCTCTTTCCTAAAATTAGAGGTAACACTTTTACTTGTTTACCTTTACAAAACAGGACAGAATTGTCTAGAGGGCTCATGACAGAAATTCTGAAACAGACAGTGAACATAATATATAGCCTGTTACTAAAGAAATCAAAGATTATGTTCTTTGCTGCTCTAACAGCTGAAGACTTAAAATAACAGATTTATTCCATATAGTAGATATCCCACAATTGAGCACATTTTATCCAAGGAATAGATTTGTGAACTTACTACTATTTCTTATTTTCCAAAGAAAAAATAGTCCTAGTCACATCAAGTTGTCCTTATCTATGGTATTAGAAGTTTCTGGCCTGAATTCAATGGCATTTGTTTAAATTCAAGGTAAGTGTAAAGATTTTCGTTCTGGAAGCTGTACACTTGTTCTAGAGTTGCCTTTGTCAAAACCCAGGAAAGTATTGTGTCCTTTCCTGGAGAGAGACCAACATTACCCCCTTAATAGAGCACAACAATTGATCTTAAAAACATGCCTTAGAATCTTTGCTGACAAAAACATCATTAGATACTAGTAATCTGAGACAATCTGGTTGGTGATACATCTCTTGTCAAAATTTCATGTTTTAATAAAATTGTGGGAAAAGCATTGGACAAAGAAGTCTCAACTATTAAAATCCTCAGGTTTTCTTGGTCAAGAAGCAACGGGTCTGGGTTGTTTGTTTTGTTTTTCTCATTTGCCTAAAAGTTTTTATATGCTATTCTGTAAGACTCTGCATTCCCAACTCTGTTTCAACATGTTAATGAAGCTACTGTTAGGCAGTACAGATAAGTGAATTATTATAAAATATGGTGATATGGTTAACATCTTCATCTGTGTTTCAAACCCATCTAAATATAACGGCTAAGTGTGCTATATGTATACTTATCGTATGACAACAAAAAAATGAAGGGAAGCTGAACAACACATCCCTGAGAAGACCAAACTGATGACCCAGAAAGCATATGGGCAAGTCCCTCTGACAGCCTTTTTTATTCCATCTACACTACTTGATTTTGATGGGAAAATAGCTGTTTCAAGCGATTATCACAGTGCCCCAATTCAGCTTTTTAGATCATAATCCAGTAAAGATTACTCCATCAAATACAGAGCTGTAGTAAACGTAACTTGAAGGGTGAAATGTTCAAGCATATTGTGTCAGTTACTCCAAAGTCTGTATTAGCTACCTGTTGATTTCTGGATGAAGTTTAAGAGATTGGAACTGCTTGTCCAAGTACTACATTGCTTGGGATCTGCATTTTTCCCCCATTACAAGAGGATCCCTTCAGTAATTTGAATTCTTTTGATGAAAATATATAATCTTTCACAAGCTAGCCAGCTGAGGCATTTTCAAAAAACAGGTGATTTAAAGTTTCCATATCACAGAAGTTGGTTAGTAGGTCTAACAAACACAGAAACATATTTTTAGGATCCTTACCTTCTGTAATAAAAAATAATTACATGGTATATTGTATCTGTCTTTTATAGGAAATACTATGGTAAGAAGATAGATAATAACAGAAGATTTTTTCAACTGCAAGTAAAAAAGATTATTAAGAAATTAGCAGAAAAAATACCTTAACTCATTTCAGTTCAAATTAAGAAACAAGGAAAACGTAAGGCAGCTGCACTCTAATTGAAGACTGTAAAAATGTGTATCTATTTACAACACGTTCGTATGTGGGATTAAATTCTCCTTCTCCCCAACCTTTCAATCCTAACATTCTTCAAGATTTAGTCAGCATCCTTTTACCTATTAGTATAAAGGCATTAACTTTTCAAGGGATTAATAGAACCCAGGTTTACCCAAATTTTACAGACACGGAAAAATCTAGAGGTCTTTTAGTGAGCCAAAAAGCAGTTTACCTTCGTTTTAAACACCATACTGCCACCTAGTCGACAACCTAATGAACTATGCTGTCCTCGTGCTTCATGCACCGTAATTACAGCTAAAGCCATGGAACAAAAATTAAATCGTTTCTTAATAACATGTTTGTGCAAGGACTAAGGTATCAGAAGCAATGAGAGCTCCAACTAACTTCCTCGTCCAGTAAAAGTACTCTGGTAGCCCAAAGCAAGCAGCAACTACAGTTTTCAGAACTCATTTGCAACGTGTCACTCACTTTCTGCAAAAAGAGCAGATGTATTCAGGTAGCATTCCAATGGGGTAGTTGCTACTTATTTGTAGTTATAGTTGTGAAATAACTATATCAAGTGTAAAACAAGTAACTAGACTCAATACCATCAAGTAAGGGATCAGTCCAAAATAATATGATATTAACATTAAGCAGATTTACACTGAGGAATGTATTGAAGAAAACCATACCCGTATGCGAGAGATCTAAAGATCTGTGAAATTTAGTTTTATCAATTAAAGAAGGCTGTCTGCTATAGAAGCATCATTCAGAACTATGTTGAGCTATGGAGTGTTTCGTACTTGACAGTCTCATTAAGGGGAATAAATTGCTCTCTTGGCTAAATCTAATCCAAAAGATTAGGGACATGGCAGCAGGAGGAGCAAATGCAATCTGCTGTATCAGCAAGTTCAGGCACTTTACCTTCTTTCCAACATTTTGGAAATATCTATTTTATATTCAGAAAGAACTGATTTGCCTGAAGGCTGGTTGGTTTTTTTTTTTTCTTCTCTTTTCTTTTAAATGTGTCTGACAAGAAGTACCACTTTTTCCTATACAAACCATTCCTCAACACAACTTACACTAACGTTACTATTAAATATTTTGGGATCCCTATGGTAAAGCTTCAAAAGGAAAGAAATTATTATCTCAGTAGGGCATAATATGATAAGAAAATTGTTTCTTTTCTGCCTGAGCATCACAGATAACATCGATATCAGTGAAAAAAATACCAGTCTCATCATTAGAACAATTTCCTAATCCTATATGTGTGCATCCTGCTAGAGGTTAGTGTAAGAACGTCTCTGCAGCACCAGGTTTGGAACAGCTCCCACAGGAGGTCAGGAACGGCAGAAGGCAAGGAGCAGCCTTGTACCACGACAGAGTTTTATGTTCCTCCGCATGCCACAGCATCCCCAAAACTCCAGAGCAGCAGAGACTGCAGAAAACAGGTGGATGTTCTTCCCCCTCTTTGGGTACCCAGTCTAATACATGATCAACAGGCACAGAATTTTTGCAGGACAGAAGACAGAATGCATGATGTTTCTGTAAAAATGCCTCAGAAGACCATAATTACATGGCATAGTAATAAAAACTTGAATGCAAAAGGCATAAGAAACCAAAACAACACCACTCTTAAGATGACACATAAATATACTGGAGACGGTATTTTTAGAGCGTTTTTCATGTTAGCCTTTACCACGAACATGAGAGACAACGTGACTGAGATCTTACTAGAAATACTCAGTAAATATGGATGGTTTACATATTTGTTCAAATCCCTAAGTGAAAGACAAGAATTAAGCTTTCCTACTGAGGATAAATTTTGCAACTTGAAGCACTCTGCTGTTGGCTACACATTTAGTTATTTTTTCAACTAAAAATTATCACTGTGGCTATAGTGACATGCAACTGACACTGGGGTGTGAGAGGAAACTAAACCAGAAAAGACACCCTGGTTTCAAACCAGGACCAATTCTCTGTAGTTACCTGTAGGCTGAAACACACTGAAAGTCAGACACAAGCAATGCAATAAACACCAAATAAACTAAGTGAGGGTATACATGCAAGTGCAAGGAGAGACGCACAGGAAAAGGAGGAGAAACTCTCATGTACTTTTTTTGTCCATTTGGATACAGAACAGACTTGGAAAAGGTGGCACTGACAGAAAAGATGCACCAGGTATTAATGTATTTTCCTCACAGACCCATAGCATGGTGAAACTGTTCTCATGTTGAGAGGTATGTGGCCTGACTAGAAATTTAAATAAGTATTTCCAGACTCTGGATGGGGTATTGCATAAGCAAATCCATATGAAAAGCAAAAGTCTAAGCCCTACATAATAAAAATGAGGAAAGACACCGCTCTCTCTGGGGCAAGTCCAAGGTTAACAGCATTGTGGCCTCCCAGGCCCAGCTGGAAAACTGCTTTTTTAAAACCTTGTTTCCCTTGCCCTCTACCAGAGAGGAAGCAGCTTTTCTCTAGCCGGAACAGCCACCCTCACGCCTCCAACATCCACGGCAGCACCACCCAGCAGGCAGCACCGAGACCTCGCCGCCGGCTTACCCCGTTCTCCGGGCAGCGAGCCGGGGCTGCACGGTGCCCCTTCCCTTCCCTCCCCACCCTCCCTGACAGCGCCTTCCCGCCAACGGCTGCCGCCTCGCGCCGGCGGGAGGGCGCTCCTCGCCTCAGGTGAGCCTGAGCCACGGCCGCTGAGAACGGGGCACGGGGAGAGGCAGGACGCATTTATAATACAGTTAGTTCCATGATACAGTTAATATTACTTTGTTCGCAATACTTAAGAGTAGGACGCTTAATCCTTTTCAGTCTGAAACGTAAACCTCCCTGGAAGCGAGCTGTCCTTCCAAGCCCTCGTCCCCCACTCAGCTCCCCCTGAAGGGCAGCAGAAGAGGAGCAGACGCCTTCCGGCCAGAAAGGCTCCATGCTTAGCACACTGGTAACGTATCAAAGCACGGAAACGCAGTTACTGCACCCCCACATCCTTAACTCTGCCCTCTAGTGACACCACGCGTAAATTCACTTCTAAAGTGAACGGCACCCAGGAGATAATCTGTTTTTTAAAGGCGTACCTGGTACTTTTTTCCTTATCTTATACATCCGGCTATGTAGTTCTGAAGCATGAGTACTTTGCCTTAAGTTTGTACTACTTTTCCGCAAACAGGTTTTTTTTTTGCACAATAAATTAGATTTATCTACTTGACTTCGCTTAAACTGTATTTTTTCACTGCTATCTAAAGCACACACAAAACTAAGGAGAAGGTGATTTGACTTTTGGGAGGTATACAGTCCAACTTTGTTAGAACACACGTGGAAATGTACAACTGGAATACATTATCTGTTCAGGAAGATTTGCCAATGGATTTTCACTTTTCAATGAAATTGACCTTTTATTTTACACAAATACTTAGTTTGACCTTCAACTGCAAAATCTTACGTATTTAGAACTCAGTCCTGCTCTCACTCCCACTGACTTCAAGATAGAGAGAGCCAAATAGCACAAGCATAGCATCTTAAATACAATTGGATTATTTAAAGATCAGATAATACAAAATGTTTTGTCCAACTCTTCTTTGCAATTTTCATAGAAAATAGTAGGAGAATTAAAACTGAAAATACTATATCCAGCAAATTTTTTTTATAATAGCACTATTTAAAGAACCACCAAAATGTTTTAAACAGTTTCATGAAGAACAGCTTCAAAATTGTATGCTGTTATTCATTATTTAGGTAGTAACCATAGTGTCAGTTTATGACTTTACCAATTAGGTAGTTCTCTGCAAAACTTAACATTCATTTTTATAATTATCTTCATATCATTAGTAAATCAATGCTGAACTGTTGCATGGAAGAAGACCTAGATATAAGAGCAAGAAAGGGGATACAAAGTCATACAACTCAGGCAAAGCATAATAGGAGTATAACGTGAAAATGAGCACTATAATGAAAAGGTATGCAGGAACTTATTTATCAAGGATTTACATTTAACATGGAATGCAAGCTGAAGTCATCTAATAACTGGCTATTAGGGTCCATTACTTTTGCTTGATCAAACTTGAAAGAGGCAAAAAGAAATGGGATAATGAACATGAGAAATAAATAGGTTTCCAGTAACTATTTCATTTCCTGGACAAGGGGAATAGAACTAAGTGATTTGTAGAAATGTATGTCCTATCTTAAAAGAAAACAAAACACAAATGTGAAGCTGATATAGGAGGACCCTTTTCATTTATTTTCCTGTCTATGCTAAAATTCATGAATGTACAAAAAAATTATTTGTTTTTGACTCAAGATTGTTTGCATTTCACTTATATTACTGTCTTCAACAACAGCGTGAACTTCCATGAAAGCATCATTTCTGTAAACTGTATAGTGCAAGTGTCTTTCAATAAAGTTCATAGCAAATAGTTATGTATATTTAATGTTACACATAAATCACATTTTATGGAAACATAACATAGTCACTGTGGAATGAGTTGCTTTTTTTCCCCTGTAATCCTATGATTCCCTTGGCAAAAACGAAAATGTTTATTTGAAACAATGATACCTGCAAATGTAATATTTTCCAAAGCACAATTCAGAAAGCATTCTTTTGCAGAAGTTTTGAAATATGTAAGCTAGATCTATTAGACGGAGACATAATTTGGACTGTCACCAGTAACATGAGATTTATTCCTGTCAAGGCCACAGTTGGAAACGAAAAACCAAATAGAGCTCAGGACCAGAGTTCCACTTCTCTTCCTCCCGCATTATACGGGTCTGTAGGTCTTCCTACACTACTTTTGTTACTTTTGCTGAAACCAGGCTGTGGGAAGAGGGATGTAAAGAAGGGAAATTAGTTTCTTTCCATCATCCCTGCATACCAAAAAAATGTTTTTTGCCTCCTATCTTTGATTTTTAAGTCCTTTCAGATTCCATGGTCTCAAGTCTTTCAAAAAAAGCTTTATGTATTGGATCCTTTGTCCTTAGAGCAGCTGTATTTTCATTGCTTCTTGCTCTGGATATCTCCCCATTTTTTGAATTATGCCACATTCACAGAAACCAACCAACCAGTGATGGCTAATAAGCCTGTTGTGGAAGCAGTCCTGATCGATCAAGAAATCAATTAAATGTATACTTACCCTTTAGCTTTTTGCTATCCATAACACTATTCACAAGTTAAAGTTATGTACACAATCAACTGCTTTGCTGAACACTCACCATCAAAAGAAGATTAAACCCCAAAAATGTCTGCTACAAGTAACAAGTTTCAAAACCTTAATCTGAGATTTCCCTCCTGCCTTTTTTTTTTTTTCTCCTTAATCTGAACTGCCTCCTTAAAGGAACATTAACACAATCTCATAGTTTTCTTCCTTACATTAAGGACATAAACTGCACTCACACTGAGTGTACTGTCAGCTACCGCCTCACTCGTGCAGGGTGTGCTCTTTTAAAAAAAAAGAAAACCAAAAACAAAAATCAAGCTGCTTATGTGAGCAAAATAAAGTCTCTCTTAAGAAAAGAAAATAATTTCTAGTACTGTAATTCTGAGCATCTCACAAATACCCATTTCCAATACCTTAAAATATCTTGTTGACCTGGTTTTTCAAATATAAAACTCTGCTCAAATGTATTCCTAGCATAAAAAAAAAGCGTATCAGATTCAAAACAATTTTAAAATAAAAGTAAGAAAACATCTTTCTTCCGTATTTAGCTCAAATAAAAAGGATGACCTTTTGACCACATAAAAAGCCACAAATGCTACAAAGGTATATAAAGTCAGTCACAATTCTTCCTTAACATTTTTCTGGCGTTTTTTAAGAAGGGTGTGGGTGTTTAGTTGGGGTTTGGTTTTTTTTTAAACATACTTTTATTTTTTTTCCTTAAAAGAAAACAAAACTAGCAAGGAGTATCAAATTCAGCGGATGATTTTATTGGGAACAGCATCAGACCTGAAATTAGCACATACTGACATCTGAAAGACATAAAAAGACTTAAGTCTCTTTCAATTTAGTTCTTCATAATTGTATTATACAAAATAAGCTGGTGTAAGAGATTGGGAGGGAGGGGAAGAATCAGAGACTCTTTGGCTGACTGGATGTGTTACATTAATTTCTTAATATGTGAAGGAGTGGATTACCCCGCTAACAGCAATGGGAAATTAGTTTCTTTATTTCTTCATTAAGACTGTGGGAGGGAAATTAATTTTCTACTCTGGTTTTCAAAATTAATTGAATATATCTTTATTAAACTGATAAATATATACATATACTTTTTGGTTGAAAGAATTCTCTAAATTAATCCTAAGCAGACATTTTCAAAGCAGTTTGGTAGCATATGGGGTTTTTTTTGTTACATTTTCTCATGTTATAAAAATATTGAAAAAATGGATCTTATAAACCCAGTATAATAGAGCTGTCTATCGAAAAAAGTATCTGAAAACAGTTTTCTAGAGTAATTTTTGTAGTGTTAGTTAAATAGCATATTGTTTAGTCTTCATTTCTTCCTACTCTATTATTTTTGTACCTATGTTCTTGCAGCTCATAACATGTCCCTAAGTGTCTATGCTTTCATACATATAGGTACATGCATCAAAAAATGTTTTTTTGATTGCTCTAACAAGAAGTTTTTAAAAGCATCATCCACTTAGTTTGAAGAATGACACCTTGAGGTGTGTAGATATCTTCATGTCTGTATTGGTGCTTAGAGGAATTTACAAAGCGTCTCAAAGTTACTCACTTTACTTCCTATGCACTTAATTTTTTTATAGCTGTTTGTATTATAAATGTATTTCATATGGTGTACTTCCACCATTGCATCATTATATTCTTTTATTTACATTTATTAGTACTCTTTTATGGAAAGTCAACCACCTCAAAGTGAGCTTATGCCAACAGTATTTTTATTTAGCCTTCTATTGCATAAATAGTATAATCATTTTATCTAACATCTTTCTTACTGAAAAAATAATTCATAAACATTTTTCTAAAGAACTTGGACATTTAAGCACTTAAAAAAAAAAACCTACTGATGGCAATAGTGAATTTTCCATCTGGTACCTTCAGACGAAGACTAGATGCCTTAGCAAACAGCATGCTTTGGCCAAATGTAAGCTCTGGACTGAATACAAGAATATGACAGTGGAATCCAAGAGCTGGTAACATAGGGAAAGTTAGATTTGTCAGTCCTTTAGAACTGTCAAGTCCTTCATGCACTTTTGGCCTAAAGGCTCAAAACAGTAAGAAAATTCATAACAGAGCCTCCTACAACTTAATTTTCCTCAAATACCTCAAATGCATTAAACAGGGAATATAATTTCTTATCCCTCATTCAATGACAATTGAAAGTCCATGCTGTTTTATGGGGCCTCTGTCTCCCTGCACAAATAAGTAATCCTGTCCAAAACTATATCAATATAGACACAGGTTATTTTAATCTTTTTTAGTTTTTAAACTTAAATGGCTGACTTTGCATCTTCTACCATCTTTCACATAAGTTACTGTATTATTCTTTTCTTAAAGAAAAATTTAAGAACTAAATCAGAAGACAATTATTTCTGAAATTGCACTGCAGTTACTATAAATCCAAGCTCAAACTCTAACCTCTACCGCTAATTCCCAAGTGAATGCCACCAATTTCTGTTTAGTAAGATCTGTAACTGTTGGACAGTCTTGATTACAAAAAAAAAAGCCTTGTATAAAATTAAAAAAAAAAAAAATCCATGAATGCAGAGGGCCAAACTACCTTTGTAATCCTTGAAAAACAATGACCTTTAAGGGGATTGTCCTAAATAATCACTTAGAACTCACAATTTATTTTCAACGTGAAAATATTATTTATTTAAAAGCTTGGAACATTGTTTGCATTCATTTTCTAGGTTCAAAAAATCCAAACACAAAATTATTCCCCAAGTTACACACCAAAGACAGAAAAAGCCCTACATGGTCAATGGTGATTCATCTTTGCAGAAGTTCCTCAAGTCATCTCCTTTTCACAGGCTTCACCTTAATTAATATTAATAGAAATCTGTTGAATTCTTATGATGAGATTATTCTCATTATAAAAGAAGAAAAAGTGGAATACAAGTAAGTAAATAAACAATGGGGGGAAATTACAGCTGATCTCTTACTAGGAAGTTAATGGCAAGTTCTTGTTTGGTTGGTCAAACAAACAACATCTTAATTATAAACACACAGAGTATAGGAACTAAATACGCAAAGTTTACATTAAACAAAAGCAAGACTGACTCAAAAGCATTCACACATCATGATTCAACCTACCTGGTTAATCCATTCCACTGGAATAGTTCCTCTCTTTCAAAACTGCCAACAATAAATTGTAAAATGCAACAAAGAGGAAGAAGCAGAACAAGTTCTTCACTTGTTTAGATAATTTATTGCTTGATTAGCAGCTTGTTTAAAAAAAAAAAAATTCAGAGTGAGTCCACACAGCATCTTTGTTAATATGTTAACCATAATTTGCAAAGACAAAATAAGATGCATTTTTTGCCCAGAGAAACAATTTAATATTAATGCATAGAGAAGTAAAACCAAACTTCAGCTCTACCTCCCTCTATTAGGGGAACTTAAAGAAGCAGAACAAGAGAAAGTCCGGATAAAAATTAAATAGCAGACAAGATCTCAACTACCTGAGGAAACGAGTCAATGGTGAAACAATCAAAGAAACCACCACCAAAAATTCTCTTCTTTAGGGAATAAAATTTATGATCCACCCTATAATTAAAACAGTACAAAGTGGAGCCCCTTCCAAAGATGTAACATTTATCAAAATTTAAAGTCTGATAGGCTTTTACCAGTACTGCTGTTTTAATTGCCTCATGCATTCATGGAGGAGGTTGAGGGCCCTGCAATCCTCCATGTCACACAAACTCCTTCTGTCACAGCTCCAACGAAAACACCATATTATTTCCCTCTTCCAGGACTTTTTTTTTAATTAAAAAAAAATGCTCCCCAAGATCAAGCAGCAAGGAAACTCCAGAAGACTTTTCGTATCCAACTTTACAACCTCCAGAAGAAAAAAACCCAGCAAACCCAAAAAACCCAAAACCACTTTATAGAAAGCATTCTCAAACTCTTGGTCTTGAGCCAAGACTCAGCAGCCTTTTCCAATATACAACAAAAACTTTGCATGAATGGGGCAACATAAGACTACGCTTATCATCCTTGCCACTGTACACATTATTAGCCTGCATACCCCTAAGTCAGATGACAATGGCATCATAAGAATGCTGTGAATATTTAGAATACAAGACCAATGCCCAGACTTTTGATCCAAACTCATCTATTTCCTTCTTACTTATATGAACTTCCCCTTCAGCAATGGCAGCACAGTTACAGGTGCCACAATGGCCATGCAGCATACTACCTGGTCTTCGTGAGCTACCTCGATGATTTAAGGGATCTACAATATCATTTATCCAACAGATTCTCCACAGCCAAATTGTTCATCTGTGTTCTTTTTCCTGAGCTAAAGCAGAAGTCAAGTAATTGCTTGCTTACCTGCCTAGGATAATCTAGATTATGTCCCTGAGAAGCAATGCTCGTTAAGCATTAAAGAGCTTGGCAACCATTGTGAAATATTTTGCCTTTGTTGTAAGTGTCAAGAACTGTATATACACTTGAGATGCAGTCACTAAAACTATTCTGTTGGAAACAAACTAGTGTTTTGGAGTCCACAGAGCAAAGACAGCCAAAAGAAGTCATACCAGTACTCCTCACCGGACGTCTCTTTGTAGAGAGACTGCTTACCTAAATTTTCTGCATAATTTCTTAGGCAGAAAGACTATTTAGGCAGCTCGTCATCACTGACCTTAATATTTTCAGAAAAATCTTTGCTTCTGTCTAGTCTAAAAATATTTTTAGAATCAGATTTTAGACCATAGCAAAGAATAACTTGCATCATTAACAGACCTGCACTGGCTTTACCTCGCACATGTGGCATTCTCTCATTTGGACTAAAAACCTGAAAACTCTCACTGATTGCTTCCTCAAATTCCATAAAATTCACTTTGCTCTTTATCTGGCTCTAATGGGCTAGACCATTTTCAAGAAACCGTGATCAACGTAAAAAGAACGGCAAATTACAATATGCAGGGAAAAAAATACAGGTTAACACCACTGTCTGTAAAATCAGTAATCATGAAAAACAGTAAAAATTTGATTATCAACTCTAACAACCATTACATCTGCTTGGATAAAAGCACCTAAAATAAGCACCTCACCCAATTAAAGTTGGCTTCTACTCACCAGTGGAAATAAGCTGAATTTTTAAGATTACATGTCTAAAGAAAACTTCTTAAAAATCCCTTTCTCACCTTAAGTCTTCAAGCAACCCTCACAATCACAAACAAATTCTTTGTGGATCAATCAAATACATACCAAATAGAAACTGACTGTATCACAGCAACAAATACAAAGTTTACAAATATATCTCCACAGCTACCAGAATAAATGCCAAGCATAACAGAAACATTTATATCTATTGCATGTATGCATGTCAGAAGCCTGCATTGCTGCTGCAGCTGAGCAACATTAAAACACAGCCAAAGCTGTCAATCTGGTATTACATTACTTCACCCACAAATAAACGGAAAGCTCAATTTTCTTAGAAAATGAAACCTTTTCAAGACATATTTTATACAGGTTTGTCTTGTATACTTTGATAACAGATTACAGGAACGTTCTGTAAACGAAAGTAGACCTGTAAGAGTAAGCTGAAAGGCCACCAGAGAGCTCCCTCTAGTGTGAATAAGAATAGGAAGTAATTTAAGTCCAAGATATCAACTGTATGGAGAAATGTATTACTAAGATGAAAAAGATAATGCAACAGAAATAGTTAAGGAGCTAAATATTAACCACAGATCTTAGAAAGTTGAGATGAGGTTGAAACATCAGGGCTTTTGCTCTACTAGAAGCAGACAGTGTCATAGAATCACAGGATGGCTGAGGTTGGAAGGGACCTCTGGAGGTTGGTCATCTGGTCCACCACCCCCACCCACCCCCCAGCAGGACCACCTACAGCCGGTTGCCCAGGACCACATCCAGATGGCTTTTGAATATCTCCAAGAATGGAGACTCTGCAACCTCTCTGGGCAACCTGTGCCAGTGCTCAGTCATCCCCACAGTAAAAGAGCGTTTCCTTACATTCAGAAGGAACCTCCTGTGTTTCAGCTTGTGCCTGTTGCCTCTTGTCCTGTCACTGGGCACCACTGAAGAAAGTCTGGCTCCATCACCTTTACATCCTCTGTTCAAATATTTGTACACGTTGATCAGATTCTCCCCACTCCCTGCTCCTTGAGGCCAAAAATTTTTGTTCATGCCTAGGGACCTTAAATATCAAAACCAAACAGAATGGTTTCACTAGCAAAAAAGTATCTCACCAAAACAAAACTGTATCAAGAAAAAGCCAGAAGCAGATTTTCATCACACTGCGAGAAGGTTTTGACATGAATTTTTTTATCTTGCATATATCTGGCAGTACATTGTTTTAAATGAGCCAATTAACACTGACAGTTTTCCACAGACCATTTCCTGGAATTCTCACGTGAGGACACGTACATACAAGTCTCACAACATACTAGTCTTTCCAATGACAAAAAAGTTTGGCCTTATTAAACTTGCTGCATCTAAAAATATTTTGAGCAACTGACAACGCAGAATTTTAATCCCATTAGACAAGCAGCATTCTCGGTGCCTTCAGTGGGAGCTGACAGCACTCACCAGCTGGGAGCAGCGGGCCCGTTACTGATATCAGAATGGGTGTTTGCTTCCCCATCAGTATTGGTAACATTTTCATTCCCTTTCAAATATTGAATACAGAAGCAAGTATATGTGAAATTCAGTCCTGCAAGGCTTTTACTGACCCTCTGTAAGCTAATTTTTAGTTGAGTAACTTTCCCATAAAGTTTAGTATGCTGACAATAACAAACTTTGTTAATTGGATGTATAATTACTTTTGTTATTTATGTGCTATTACAAGTGGATACCATTACTTCTAAGCAGTAAAAATTATCTCAACAGCTTAGTGGTTCAAATTAGGTATAGGCTTTTTTTTTTTTTTTAAATCTTTAAGAAAAATCCTGCCTTATTCTGAAGGTTAACAACTGACATTGACCTATGAACCTGTCTTTAAAATCCTAGTTATTTTGTTACTAAAAACCTAATTTTTCTCACATGTGTTTCTTGCTTTCCCCCCTACACTACCATAGGATATTTGTGCCAGCATTGTTTTTTTTTCAATTAGAAAAATCACTAACACTCCTCTGAAGGAGAGAAGGAATAACGTCAACACAAGTTAGTTTATCAGCTAAATTCAACCTCTTAATTCCAAAGAATCTCAAGACAAACACTTAAAAGACTTCATCACGTCTTGTGGGGATGAAGTGATAGCCTTAACTAAAACCAAAGGGATGTGTGTATCAGAAATCTAAGCACATTTAAAATACACTTCAAATTCTATTATAGCATCATTACAATAGTAATCTTGATTCCAAATAAAGATTTAATTGACGATGGTTTGTCGAACAACATAATATAATTCATCATGTCAAGATAATTATATTCTTCATCATATAGCTGGAAAACCAGGCATTTCTACAGGAAGGCATAAGGGACACTAGGAAGTACCTGAAAAAGTAACTGCTTTTTCCAAATATGACCTGGTCTAAAATAACCCTTTCCTACAGCATATACTATGTGGAACAGGGTAACAGGGTTATCCAAGATTCTATATGGTTCACTTGTTTGTTGAAGTGCTTATTGCTGAATGCGATAGTCAAAGCCCTTTGATGTTAACTGTACAAAACCAATAATTGAAATCTAAGTTATGTCAGATTACCTTTAGTAAAAAAGCATTACTTCTAAATCAAGCTACCTGGACAGAAGTTTAGTTAACAAACATGAGAACTTTGAATAGTTTTGTATAAAGGACAAATCTATACCATATGACTCAGGACATCAAATAAACCATTACAAAGAACGAACCAGATGCACACACTTCCAAAGTCCATGAGAGAGGTCTTTCTCAATTATACATTTGTGTCATTTTCATTATTCAAATGCTTAAAAGTTCTATCTACAGTTTATCATATCAATTGATAAATACTACATGAGCAACTGAACAATAACTACAAGAAATTTAATACTCAAATTATGGTAGGATATATTTGCATATTGGGGTGAGATAAAGGGTGTTAGTTTTTACGAGTCTGTATCAAACAATCAAAAGAAAATCCTTTATAGCACAATCCGAATGGGACACGGTTAACAAGGAATTAGATGCATTCCTGACCCAAAGTCCTCCTAATCAGAAATCAGTAAAGCGTAGTATCCTTTACCACACAAAAATGAATACACCACTGTTAATTTGCACAAAGTAATCAATATATGCAGACACAAATAATTACTGCATAAACATCTTAGACTGGTATCACCCTCTTCTTGTGAGAAGATACGTAGTTCTGGTTCAATTCTTCAACAGCATCATATTTAATTTCTCCAACAATATTTTACCAAATTTCACTGTAATGAGTGAAGTTCTAAAATACAGGTAAATAAACATGCTAGCTATTACAGCCAATAAATTAGAGATATTTTTAGAAATGTGAATTTAGATTCACCCAATGTTAAAAGCAAGTGATTTAAATTAATTTCCTATTTTCCATCTCTCCGAGTATCTTTAATTACATATCTACTGTATTGTTTACAGGTATTTATCTGAAAAAGTTGAGGAAAATAACACCTTTACTGATGGTTCCATCTTTCTGAGCTTCTTCATCACATAGCTTACTAATCAAGGCTATTTTACCTGAAAAATTACTTCACAAATAGGAAAGTAATATGCAAAAGCTACTCATCGTTCTGCCATGCTGAAAACTGCATATATACAGGAGATAGTCTGTTTACTCTAAGCACTTGCCGCACCCTTTTTTTTCTTACATTTATGTTTTGTATGATCTGTATAACAAACCAGAATTTAAGCACACTTTTAATCATTACCTATAGCATAACCTGAAAATTTTAATATTTCCTCATATAATAATTATCTTAAGCTGTGTACACTGTTGTCTTCTTTACATCTGCTATTGTCATGATGCTTTAAACAGCACACTTGAGTCTTAGGGTTGTGACAGCAAAAATTCAGGTATAGTTCAGAAACGGGGGTGGCTCCTACCTTGGGAATAATGGAGTCAATCCACACCTGATGGGGGGCGGGGATAAACCTTGCTGAGTCTTTCCTTGTTCTGTCTTAATAAGGATATGTAGTGACAACATAACACAAGAAAGGTTTACCTCATTAATACAAGAGGACTTACGTACACTTATTACAATGTTTGCCATTACCAGCTTCTCACTCATTTTTCTGTAGACACTAACATATAAACACTCCACAGAGTTTTCACACATCTGTGTACCTGTATAGTAGCCCTCAGTGAGGATTTCACAGATAATCCTCAAGACCACAGAGTTGGGTACGTGGGAATGCAGGCTGAGCTCAAAAAGGGGCACACAGGAGAAAGAGTCGTTTCCAAAGTAAAGACCACCCTTTCCTGTTTTCCAATGTATAACAACTTAGTCTTTTCTTGTTACATCTCAATAATAAATAATCTATACTGTTTATGTTTTGTATGGTATGGTTTTGAAAAACCTCCACCACACATACACAAGCACCCATGCACACACAGACAGAAGACACAAATTTTCCACTAAGATCCACACAGGCAAAAATATTTGAGTAACCATTAGTGAGCGTTAAAGATCTGAGGGCCTTTCCCACCGGAGTTCTACTGCATTGCTCCTCCACCTTCAGAGCAGGGGTGAGGTCCACCAGAAAGTTTGGAGAGGGCTGATGTGTTCCTCAGTCCACACCGGGAGCCTGGAGCCTTCCCCTCTGATGCAGGCAGGGCTGGGCCCAGAGGTCACTTTTGCCCTGAGGATATGGGGATCCACCTCCAATCCCCAGACGACACACATACGCAATTCTAAAAATCTTTTTCCCTCTCTCTTAGTAATGATATGCAATGGTGGCATAATGCCATGGAGATTTACCTGTTGCTTGCACAGCAGAGGTTCCTCATACAAAGTTGTTATGACATATAAAAAGTTTCTATATACACATGCAAGTATTTTACTTACACTTAAAAGCACCACACAGTTCTTGTGCATTCATGCCCTTGCGTTGTAGCTCTCAGCAGGCATTTTGCTGGTTGACGCCATCCTCACAGAGGCAGTCATGTAGGAACTTGGGGTGAGGGCTGAGTAGAGGTGCACAGGAAGAAGTTGTAAGGTCCTTTAAAAAGTAATGGCAGTTTCTCCTGTTTTCCAGCATGTAGCAACTAAGTATTGTTGTCTCCTTAGTATTACCTGGATAACAAACAATCTATACTGCGCTTTTCTTATGAAATATTATCTTAGTCCTCCACTGTGTTATAAGCACAGACACAATCATACTACAAAGTTTTCTGTTGAGATCTCCAGCAGCTAAAAAGCATTAGAGCCACCCCAGCTTGTAACTTATATATTCATTGAGCACCCCTTAACTGCAGTGTGTTGATGTCATAAAGTAAATATTTAACTACAGTCATCATTCCTCTAAACAATTGTCATTTCACACATCAGAAGTTTCTGTTTTTCTCCGGGGAATCCGGGTGGATCACTTCCACCAGTGTTATCCAATACCCTTATTCTACGCTTTCCTGCTTCCGCATAGACAAGTCACTCCAGCACTTAAATAAATAACACCATCCAGAGTCACTACAGGAGATATGCTAGCACAGACACAAGTCACTCTCAGTGCCTGGATTTCCTGGTACCAAAATCATTCCACCTACATGTCTCAAGACGTGTTTCTTTGGGGTACAATTTTTAACTCAACCCATCCCAAAATTCTTCACATATTTGATGTTACCAGCACACTGTGTTAAATGCATTCTCAACCTTACCTTTTAAAGGCTTTCCAAGTACCACTTCCTGGCCTTGCCAAACACCACATGTGGTTTGGGAAAATACTCTTAAAGCAAATGTGAAGTATTACACTGCTTCTCTCTTGTCCTTTGGGGAAGTCAAAACAGCCACAGATCGATGTGCTTGAACCTGGCCTCCATGTCAAGCTGCTCCTCTGCATGGGGAAGGAGAGCAAAGGGAGGCCCCCAGAGCAGGCATGTGCTAGTGGAGACAAACCTCTTGCATTTCAGGGAACCACATTGCCGCTCTCTAGCCTTTTGGAAGTATGTTAAGGTTTGCTTCACTGATTAAAAAACAAACCAACCCAAACCACACCAAAGTTATTTTCACGTGCAAAACTTATGCTGGCCCTTTTTCCCCTGTGCTTAGCTGCCTGGACAGAAAAGCCTGGTGGAGACAAAACACTCTAGTTTGCTGTTAGAAACTAATTTATTGTGGATAAGCAGCTAGTTACAAGGTACACTGCTTCACTGCCATCAGGGAGGCACCCCCTCTCCACAGCTGCTGCTCAGAGACCAAGGGCTTTACTTTTGGGGAGTAAAAAGCCAAACCAAGTTTTCAGCATCATGATTAACCCAGGGGAGAAAAAGTCAGTTTTAACAGCAAAGGGCGTTCAGAGACGACGAAAGGACCGCTAACCTTCTCCTCAGAGGGATCCCGGCCGTGAGCTAAGGAGAGGAAGCCCAGGCCGGTGCCCGAGGGAGAGCCCCAGCACTACCACCGCCCCGGCTCCCTCTCCGGCCGTCCCGGCACTCCCGGCCGCCTCCCTTTCTCTCAGGCTCGAGGGGCGTGTCCGCCCCCCGCCCCCCGGGGAGGCCTCA
>NW_009228417.1:0-998 GCF_000690835.1 Fulmarus glacialis
CCCCGGGGCTGCGCGGGAGGCGCTGCGCCCCTGCGCGCGTGTGCGCATACGTGTGCGCATGTATGTGTCCTCGTGCAGGTGTATGTGAGTGTGTGCACGTGTGGCTGTGTGCGTGTAGGTGTGTGCACGCGTGGGTATAGTGTGTGCGTGCATATACGTGTGTACGTGCATGTGTATGGATGTGTGTGCGTGTGTGTGCATGTGTGCATATGTGTGTGTTCTTATGTACATGCATGTATATACATGTGCATGTGCCTGTACATGTGTTTAGAGGTGTGTGCATGTGTGCATATACGTGTGTTCTTATGTACAGGTGTGCATAAGTGCGCACACATGTGCGTGTATTGTGTATGCATACATGTCTGCATATACATGTGTTATGTACATCTGTGTGTGAATGTTACATGTGTGTGTGAATGTATGTGTGTATATATGGACCTGTGTGCACATGTGTGTGCATATGTATATGTGCATATGCATGTGTTCTTCTGTACATGTACGCATATACATGTGCATGTACATGTGTTTAGAGGGGGGTGTGTACGTGGTTGCATATGCATGTGCTTTTATGTACATGTGTGCATATGCATGTATGGATGGATGTGTATATATAGCCCTGTGCACATGTGTGCATACATGTGTGCATATACGTGAGCTCTTATGTACAGGTGTGTATAAGTGTGTGCGTATTGTGTGTGCGTACATGTCTGCATATACATGTGTTACGTGCATGCATATACACGTGTGTATGAATGCATGTGTGTATATACAGACCCGCGTGCACACGTGTGCACATGTTCTGTACATGTACCCGTATACGTGTGCACGTGCATGTACGTGTGTTTGGAGGTGCGTGCACGTGGTTGCACACACATGTGCCTTATGTACACGCGTGCACATGCATGTGGGTACGATAGCCGCGTGCACACGTGTGCGCGTACGTCGCCGCGTACACGCGCCTTCCGCGTCCGCGCGCGCCCGGGGCTGGCAGCGGGCGC
>NW_009228418.1:0-5102 GCF_000690835.1 Fulmarus glacialis
AGGAGCAGGCCGGGACGCCCGGCAGGCCGGGGATCCCCGCTCTCCCTGAGTTTGCTTCTGCTCCAGAGTGACCTGACACAGTTTCTGGGTGAAGATAGGTGCCTGTAGATGTGTATACGAGCTGAGGGATACAACCTAAGTCTTTCTGCTCAGCGATAGACTTACGCCTTTAGCTTGAACTACTTATAGGTGGAGCGATGTAAAACACTTAGCTAGCATGAGGGTGGTATGTACAGGTCTGGATAATAGGGAAGAATTGAAAGAAAAAAAAAGTCTTAGAAATTGCTGAGTTTTATAAAATACGACGTCGTTTGCATTTCCTTACTTCCACTGTTGTGTATGTGTAACGCACGTTTTTATGCAAATGCATATGCACATATGCACGTACATACAAATTCCTTTTTTTTTTTTTTTTTTTTTATGTGCACAGGAAGGGGTTAATGATACCATAAGTGTCATTAGCAGTGAAGAGGACTTCCATTCTTGAAACTTCTTCAGAGTTTGTAATGAAAAAAGTTGTGTAAGTTACAGTTTGGGAGAGATGATGGAAGATGAATTGTTGTTCTCTCTCACGCTTCTCATCTGTAGTTGTTATGATTCCTCAAAGGAGCTATACTTAAGGCATTTAAAAAGGATGATGAGTTACCTGGAGAATATCTGTGTGAAACTATTGGTATTAATTTGCGTATCATATTTACTAAAAGAAATTCTCAGCATTCTCAAACTTTAAATCTTTAAAAAATTAGAGGAAAAGTCTTTGAGCGTGTCTCAGAGCCGTAAGTACTGCTTTCTTGTCTTATCATTTATGTTGTATTTCAGGGTGTAGGTAAGTTGCACACTGGAAAGGAAATAATTAGGAGTAACATTGTATAACATGTCAATGAGGAAAAATAGCATTTGCAGTTATGTTATAATGTAACTTTCACAGAAAATTGTGACTGACTCTTGAGCATGTTGGCTCTATGCAGGGCAGCTTTCAGATTTTTTTTTTCCAGTGGCTGAGAAGTTATGTGAAACTAAAAAAAAAAAAAAAAAAAAAAAACACAAACCACAAAAAAACAAAACCCCAAAAATACCCCTAGAATATTTATGGTAGAAGATTCACGAGTTGATTAAGAACTTTCTCTTAGCAATAACTCAAGAATTGCTCTTTTTTGGTTTAACAAATGCCAACTAACAAAATAATCTGCTACTTGGTTTAAGATTTTTTTTTTCCCTGATACCACTTGCAGGGTTTTTTCCATTGATATTTAACAAGGATGAAAAATGTTTGGTAAGGTAGAACTGTATCTTCATATGCACAAAAGATTGCTCATAATTGATTAACTGATGTGGTTTGCTTTCTGTGCCCCTTTTTTCTCTTTTGATTGTTAACTTTTATTGCTTAGATACTGAAATTGTGTTAATACGTAAATAAATCTGAAGAAACAATAGTTGTGGAAAGAGCTGGTGAGTCTTGGCAAAACTAGTTCACTCAGAATAAATTTCAAGCATCCTTATTGGTTTCTCACTTTATGCTTGAGGAAGACGAGTAGTGGCTAATTGAGCTGTGCTTTGCTTTTGACTTAAAGTTTCTTTGCTAACTGACTGTTGGGGAATTTTCAAGGGCAGGGAAGAGAGGTAAACATCATTGGTTTTCAATGGGACACTCCGTATGCGTATTTGAAAGTGTCTTGTACTAGAATCAGGGCAATGGTCACTGTTGTTGAAGTAAAGGGAAAGTTCAGTATTGCGTTTGAGTTGGAGTAAGATGTGTTTCTATCCAGCCCTTTTAAATGCTTCTAATTTGAACTTCTTTAAGAACGTGTGTATTTCATTTATAGGAAATCGACATTTTTCAATGTGTTAACAAAAAGTCAAGCGGCAGCAGAAAATTTTCCTTTCTGTACTATTGATCCAAATGAGAGTCGAGTACCTGTGCCAGATGACAGATTTGACTTCCTATGCCAGTATCACAAACCTCCAAGGTAACTCAAATTCTTAATATTTTTCTTCAGTTAAGCAGCTGAAATAGTATTACTGAACCCAAAGTTTTCATAGAAGTTTAATGCAACTGAAGTGTCTTTAATTAAGTTTTTACTGACATCTGGTTTAGAATGTGAAATTATATAATGTACCTACCTGGATTATACCTTCCCCCCCTCCCTGTCCCCAGTATGACCTGCGTGGTATGAGAATGAGAAATCTAGGAGCTGCTAGTCATTGCTCAGCACCATTTGGTGCTTGGTGTTCCTGTCTTTGAAGGTAGTGGCTCCCAGGTGACTTGGAGGATCTTCTGAAGAGATTTGGAAAACAAACAGTAGTGGACATACCTAACGTGTCATGAGGTTGCTCATTTGTAAAATTTCCACCCTGTATTTTGTATTGTTCAGAATATTGTATATGCTGTAGGTAGCCAAACAAATATCTGTCAACATACCTGTGTCCTCAGTCTTTTGACAGTAAGCTTTATAGGCAGCCTTTTTTCCCCGACTCTTTCTCTCCTTTTTATAGGCTCTGCTACTTGTTACTTGGGATAGTCCTACAATATGTCTCTTCTAATTGTTTCCTTATTCTAGGAATGCGTTAATTAATCACATCAATAGTTTGCGCTGTTGACTGTTTCTGTAATCTGCTCTATATGTTCAGTGTGGGAACTGGATTTTTGCTTGAACAGCAAAACTTAAGGTGCTTTCAGAAAACAGAAACTTAGACACTTGTGACTTGTTAATTTCAGTTTGCAGTTACTTGCAGAGATATCTTGAAAAAAGTGAGTGTACATAAATCATAGGACAAATTAGCATGCATGCCTGTGCTTTTGTTTAACACTTGGGCCTCAGTTTTAGAGCCAGATCACAGCCACAATTAAAAAAGATTGATTAGTCACTGATCAAAAATGCATTTGTGAACTTAATTTTCAGGTCCAAACAGGTTGCTTCTGTCTGTAATTCCTGTGCACATTTTACACACTGAAAAATGCATTAATATAGAGCTGTTTAGGTGGATTGTTATAACATGTTATCTTGTTTTTCCTGCTCAAGTGAGTATTAAGCATAGTTGTTACTGTATGGATCATAAAACAAAACTCGCTGAATTTGAGACAAAACTTTCTGGCTGTTGATTGTGCAGAGATAATGGTGTGGCTATTAAGTTTTGTTGACAAATTTTTTCTAAATTGCAGTGTTATTGCTGCTTTGGCCACATCAGTAATCTCTTTTTCTTCTCAGTTAGCTATGACTGGCTACTTCTAAATTAATAGTTGAAGTGACGAAGAGATTATTACCTCTCCCTTCATCCTGCCATCTACCCTTACAAGGAGTGCTAAGATTGTAAATACCTGTATGCATGTTCTCCGACTCGCAAACTCTCTCTCTGGAAAAAAATCACCCTTAAATATTAATGAAAATAGTATATTTACTGAATCTGTATTCAGTAAATTTACTGAATTGGATAATAAGCTAGATATAAGTAATAAATCAGCTTTCATTTGAATGGTCTTTTGACTTTTTTAAGAGAGCATTTGTTACTTAAAATCAATGGATGTAGGGATTAATGGGTAGTTATAGCTCCTGAGTTCACTTATGCTGCTTATATGATTTCAATATTTCACTGTAACAGTAAAAAGCGGTGATAATTAGTGATAATTCAGTGGCACAGCAGACTGAGGTAACTCTTCTTGGGCTGTTTGTGCTTGTCTGTCTGAGACTAACTCAGGAAAAGAAGGCTATGGTCATGAAGATATACAACTGAATTGTAATTTAAATTCCTTAATTTCTCTTGTATAGTCTTGATTTTGTTCTTCATCTTTATGTAATATGTTCTGAGTTAATTTTCTACTTGTTTGGATTAGTAGACGTAATCAATCTGTGCACGCAGAATGTTTTATAAACAGTGAGTTCTCTTTAATTTAGACTCTTGTCTAGCCTCAAGATTTTGTCTTTTAAAATCTAAAGCATTCAGGTTTTTTATTTCCCATATGTTACACTTAGTCATCACATAACTGCAGTCGTTGTTGGGAGGTGAGAGAAAAAAAACGGGGGGAGTTTGTCTTAACTAAAATAATGTATGGCAGGCCAAAGTGATCTTGCTTTGATGCCTGCTCTGAGCGAGGGAAGGGAAGAGTGGGACTGGGCTGGGCTGGTAGTCGCTGTCTGTCATACTGAGCTGGGATTGCTGCTGCTACAGAGAGACGGACTCTATTGCCAAGAATATTGCTAGTATGAGTTTGCGGCCGTTCTGCCATCGGGGGAAGAGTTAGGCTCTTCAGGTACTGTTTGTTGCTTGAAGATCCGTTCCTATCTCCAAAAGAAGAAAGCATCAGCTTGGATAGGACTGGTGTGCAGTTACTTGCTAGCCTATGCTGAAAGCTGACTGGTATCACTTAATTGGAAATGTAAATGTTTGTAAATGAAATCATGTAGGCAACAATTTAGAGACTATTACGTAAAGGTAAATCTGTACTTAATAGATGAAGGTATGCTGCCAGAACTTACAACTTGTGCTTTTTTTCTTTTTGCAGCAGTGGATCATGTATATGACTGTTTACAATAAATAAGTTCAGTGATATAGACTGTACACAGAAGGTGGGCTCCAAGAACTTCCAGTAGAAATTGCTGTGTTGCTGCCAAATGAATTAGATGAGCAAATTTCCTTGAGCTTTAATGTTACCTATTCCTCGCTTTCTGGTGTGAATGAAATTGTGGATATTAAAAAAAGGAGAGACCTTAATATATTAAAAATAATTCTGAATGCTTGTTATTTTAAAGTCTTAGTTTATATTCTGTTACTAACTTAATTTATGTATTTAAACTACTTGTTTGTTTGTTTTAAATTTTATACAATATTCAGTGAAAACTCCTGTTTGTTACATTGTGCCAACATGTAGCTTTTTCAGAAAGGAAAGACTGTTGGCTTTTTATTTTGTTGTCCTCCTACCCCTGTTCCCCCAACATGGGTACTTTCAGACAAGGTTTGACAGACTAATAATTGAATTAGTTCCAGTTTAGTAACTGGAAAGAGAATATTTTCTTTGGACTGATTAACTTCAGCTGGAACTAAAGCAGAAAGGTGTATCCCCCCCCCCCCCCCCCCCAACCTCACCCGAGAGAGGACTCAGCGCGCTC
>NW_009228418.1:5133-47917 GCF_000690835.1 Fulmarus glacialis
CCCCCATGAATCTTAAGCAGAGTGTGAGATCTGCTAATTCTAAAATGGAAAAGAGATGTTCATCATTGCAGCAGGTAGCTTCTGCCTTGAAAATTGGGACTTGAAAGCCAGAAACAGTCGATCTGTTAACTGCAGTTAATATTTTAACGGGACATTTTGTGCTTAGAAGTGATGGGTTTCTTATGCAAGAAAAGAACTGTGTGTGTAGCACATCTAAAGAAATTTTAGTAACTTAATAAAAGCTTTAATAAAGCTATTCTCGTGCATTTTTTGTTCTAAATTTTATTAGGGTGCTGCTTAATCACCTTAAGTCTAAAAATATTTTTTAGTGCAAGTATGTCAAACTGATGTCATTAGGACAAGTGATTTGTGTCATAACTCACAAGTATCTTGAAAGCCTCTGAGTATATATACCCACCAGGCTTAGCCTGTAGGGTCTTGCCTACTACCACAGCTGTAGCGTACTGTGCCTGACCAGGAGGTGAGTCTCAGTGGTGACACTTGATTCAAGCCTCAAAAAGATTTTGAGTGAGAGGGTGGAGGAAACTGCTATTTCCTCTTTTTTTAAAATTTTGTGCCCCAAGTAATCTCCTCACTGCAATGATTTGCATTCTTTCTTCTTTACTTTAAACTATATGATTAATATGATTAAGAAATACTCAGGTAGAAGTAGTGTAAGCCTAAGCTATGTTTTAACTGTAAATAGTTAAAACTGACGGACTCTATTGGCTGATAATAATCAACCTGTGTGAAAACATTAATAAAAAAAGTGATTTTAAAGTCTATGTTTCTGCTTCCTCCTCTGGTTAAAATCAAATGGGATTATAAGCAGGAACGAGTAAAATGTAAGTAGTTTGGTTCATCCTTTCTCAAGTTATCAGTATTCATTTAATTCCTTGTTTGTTTGCACCTGTAAGTGGGTGTGTTGCCTTTGCACATATGTGTTCACAAAACACAGTGCTTACTGCAACCACAAACATTTCTGTTTAACTTAGACTGTTTTTAATCTATCTTGGATGTCTTTTTCAAGCTTAAAGTTTAAAGCAATCCTGGTTATCTCACAGGAGGATAATATGAAAGTGCAACTTTTCTAGTGCCCTCTTCAGCTCTAGCCCTATCCAGTGTACTTCAGGATCTCTGTCCGTTTTGTCAGCAAATGGCTTTGGTTTGTTCTGTTGCGCTGTAGATTAAAATTCATGCATTCAGATCTTTAGTGCTCAAGCGATGGTTACTGAACTAAATCTGAGTAACTTCCATTGTTGTCTAGGTCATGAAAGTCCTGTAATATTAAATAAAAGTTCTCTTGAACTTGTTGTAGGATAGCATACTCAGATACTTGATAAAGTTTTGAAGTCAAAATTATGTAATCAGTTGGTGGAAAGTGCTACTTAAAAACCAGATCAGTAGTGGGACTTTTTGAATGACATCATGTGGGACATACTTGAGGTTTAAAAAGAGCATTTATGTAAATGAAAACCACCTGTAATTCCAGAGTCAAACACGAATAACTTAGCTGGATGCAACTCTGGCATATGAGCATCTGTAAGAGAATCCCACTTTTTACAAAAGACAACTGAAAATTGGCAAGTATATCTTGTTGTTAATGTGCTTCTTCCTTTGTGTTACTGAGTTTGCCTGCTCTTCAGTTAGTTCTGAGCCTGTGTAAATAAACTTGGCTGTGATGCTTGTTCTAGCATTGCAAATGAATAATTTGCCAGCAGTGAATGAAAGACCTTAAGTAGCGGTGACTTGAGCCATCTTTTCTGCCTGGTGGGAGAAGGCAAAATTTAATTAGTTGTATTTTGTTGGTGTAATAACTTATTGAATAGTTTGAGAATGCAGGCATTTGATATACACGGGATGCTGAGTATGTGTCTTAATCCACGCTGAATCTTTTACCTTTTTATAATTCATGTAAGTGAAACTTAATTAGCGGATTTTTCACTTCTAGTTCATGTGCTATTAGGTTCAAGTCTTGTTTGTCAGTATCATGGATAAAATGCTATTAATGGAATTGTTCTTGCATAGAAATGACCAGGATTCATCTGCAGTACCTAGTTCTTCAGGAGCAGATTCCTTTAATTACCCTGTGAAGTATTTTGCTTACATTGGTCAAAACTGCTTGCAAGATTGACTGCAGAAGCTGTAATAGGGAGTACAGTCTCCTGGAAGAGAGAGGGACTGTGAACTGTTCTTTTTTGTTTGGAAATGGGCCAAAAATAGCGGTGAGGACAGACAGTTGAATGGCTTTCTAAGAAGTTGTCACAATATACATGTTCTCCTTCTATGTTGCTACTTTTACTTCAGGTCATTTGTGAACTCTTAACGGATGACTCCTACTTAAGTTATAGGAATTTTCGGGAAGGAAGAAGAGTTTCCCTTTTCTAACAGATTTCAAATAACAGCTTTTAAAGGCAGAAGAGCCTGTGCTGGAACCAGGAGATGAATAGCACATTTGGCTTTACCGAAGAGAAAAGGGGAGCTGGACATTTTACCTAATACTGAAGAATCTGGCCTTTTTGGTATGTAGGACCTAGGATCAGGTAGAGTTTGAGTTGAGAGAAATTTCTTGAACTATTCAAGAAATGAATAAAAAGCGACTGTGTTATGAGAATTATCAATCAGGCTTACTGGAAAATTGCTGCATTTTGAACTTAGTTGAAGCTGTCCTGTGGCTTTCCAGGGTCTCCTGGTGGATGTGAGATTTCGGTAAACTGTGGTAAATGCTGCAGAGAAATTGTTGGGATATTGTTTTCATTGGAGAAGAGGGATAGTGGAAACCTAGAAGAATAAAAACCCAGGGAGAGAAACAGCATTTTGGTTATGATGTTTCAATCTAAGTCAAAGCTTCAGGTATATGCTGCCTGCGAGGTTTCTCAACTAAACTATTACTTGTGGAAACTTGAGAAATGAATGTATGCCTCTTCACCTCAAATTTTGGAAAAAAAAAAGATGCACAACAAATTGCAGATACTGTGTGTGTGTGCATTTTAACAGAAGAAAGGTAACGGGTTGCATTGTACTGTTCAGTACTACTGTACTGAACAAACAGGTCAGGTAAAGAAACTCCTCTTGCCTGTTTAAATAACTGTTTTGGACAGAAGTTTGAAATAAAGTTGGTGAGAAATAGGCCTCCTCCCCTGCAAAATGCATAACCCTATGGATGCGTAAGTCTCTTATTCCTGAATAAATACCGTAACCACTGGACCACAAAACTGTACTGTCTTTGGCCCAGTGAGTCTTGTGCTCTTTGTTGCACAGTAACTCGTACAGTGAAATAGTATGCTAACACAGAACCACTGTTGCTGTATTCCTAAGTGAGGTAAAAAATCCTTGCTCAAGGATTATACCTACGCTTAAAATATAGAGATACTTCTGGATTTGGTAGTGTTTCATATTGTAAATTCCTGTGACATGCTTTATGGTAGGTTGGTGTTGCAATGATTTGTACAAATGATCAGTTGATGCCGCCTGTTCCTGATGATCATTTGAGGCTCAGTGACATTATGCTAATGCTGACTAACGAATCTTAAGAAATGGAAATTAATCTGTTTAGAGGAGGGGGAAAAAAAAAGGAACAATCCAGTTAATTCTTCTACATTTAAAAGAAATAAAGCACAGTCGAGATATATGGTACTTTTCCCCCATTCTTTGCAGTATTTTCTGTTATTTAGTTTCATAATGTTTACTCTTTGTCCTTCAGCGCATAGGCAAGTGTGACTAGTTCATGCCTTTTTCTGCTTTTCTCTGTATTCATCTTTCTATGATGAAATAGAGATTTAGGCTTAGGAAAGGGACTGCCAAGAATGGGAATGGTTTTATTTTGCTTGGAATGTTAGCTTTGTGGTACCCAAGGTGAAGGTGAGAAAACATCCTGGAAACCCGGATACTGGTCTTCAAAGGTCTCTTGCTCATATTAGTCAATTGCAAAATAAATGTGCTGGGGTTTTCTTTCCATTGTCTAGCAAATGAGGTTGATTCTGGTGATAGAGAGGTCCATCTGCATATGAAGGTATCTCTCTTGCTCTAATGTGGCATCTTTGTAGTGAAAGTGTGAATTCTTCTGATGGCTGGCACAGGAAGCTAATCCTACCAGAATGATGAGAGGGGAGCACAGAAGAACAACATTTCTAACACCACCCTTGTTTTTCTTAAAACACAGTTTAAGATGACAATGGAGAAGTGCTTTAGAGTGGCATTTTTCTAACTTGCTGTTGACTTAAGTTATGTGTCAAAAAGCAAGGAATTATAACAATTCTGACCGGGAAGTTGCTGCTGTTTCTTCTGAGGTATGTATTAGCTCTGCGGTTCTGTCAGGCAAAAGGAGTTATTGGGTTAGTGCATTAACAGAGCTATTGGTTTCTGTCTTCAGAATGTGCATTACTCTTGGTAGTGTATTAAACTTAAGGATTTGCTGTTTCTGTTTGAGTTTGTGTACTGGTAGTTAAAAAAAAAAAGATAGTTTGCTAAGAAGACCATAGTGGGACAAAAATGTGACATTTTCAAAGTTTGTTTATTTCAGAATGTACTTATATTCATGTCCTTTCTACTGCATTCAACAGCATTAACTTGCATTAGACAACATCTGTCTTCCCAAATATGGGCACTTCTTTTCATGGACCTAGTGAAGCTTAAAGCTAAAGGTCAACATATTGTGTACCTGAATTTAAGTAACTCATGCTATGTTGTAAATATTTTCTTGTGTATTTTTTTAAACTCGCTCTTCTGGGTATTGTGTTCTATTCATGCTTGTTTCTAAGTGCATCACAAAGGTATTAATGACATGAAACATGTCATTAAGTTCCTAATTTATTACACCTGTCAGGTTCAGTGATACTTTGAACTTCACCTTGGTAAAGAAAAAGATTTCGTATTGTGAAATTAGTTTACTTGAAAGAAATCATTTTTCTCGGGAAGTGTTACAGGAAGATCGAAAACAAAACCGGGGTAAGATCTTTTGCTCTTAGGTCACCACACTTCCAGAAATGTTGAATTTGCATACTAAGACAGTCTCTAATGGATCATCTCTTCCAAAATTAGGGAGTTCGTTTCAAGTGAGGCAGCATATCTGCTAATATTAAACTGTGTTATGTTATTTGCAGTTAAATGGAAGTGGGATAGCACTAAAAAAAAAGTTGGAAACTTGTTTTGTTCTACCTAAGCCCATTGCTCTGAGCAGGGACTATGATCCATAGATTTCCCTAACTACAGGAAATCTGTAGTGGCCATAGCTGCCACACCAGGCATCAGAATAAGAAAAGGGTGGTTTTCTGATGCTAGTGGAGTTTGCAGCGGTCATGCTGTCAAATATTTCAATATTTGAAAAACCAAATATATTTATCAGCAAGCTGTCACACCAATAAAAATAAAGCTCAGTTTGGGATGTGGACAGTAAAGACTTCAGAAGTGTAACGCTGTTCAGAGAAGGTTTCTGTGTAGGGTTGGCTAGGAGGTCACTGGCTAGGTCATCCCCAGCACTCATTCATACCTATGTGGTTGCTTCCATCTGTGAGCAGCACTGCAATGGTAGGTCTTTGGAAATGACATCTTAAGGTAGACCACACAACTTACATCTTTAGATTTGAATCTCATGTTGAAGAACACTCACTATAAAAGAAGGCTTTTCACCAGTTTACAAATTGGCATTCTATGCTGATGCAGACTGCATAGCGTAAGTCACACCCTTCTCATCGTTGTTACTAAAGCTATGGATTTGGGTGTTTTCCATTATACTTACTGTCAGTAAAATAGTGAACTGTTGTATTAATCTTAGCATAGTGCTAATGAATATAATGGTGATAATTTAAAGTGTTTGATGGAAATTAAGTAGTGTTCCAGTTACTTATTTTGAAGTCATCAAGTTGGAGATCTTGATGACTATGGTGTGCGGTTTCTGTATTTTTGCAAGTGAGGAATTTGCAGCATTTCAGCATGGTTCTGTGTCTGCCACTGTGTATGATGGCGGTGTCATTTGCATAGACCATATGAAGGTGCTTTTAGTCAACACCTTATCGCAAAGTTTTAGGGTTTTTTTCCCCTGACTCAGCTGGATTTTGAGAAGTAATTTAGTTTAGAATATACCTGAAAAGATTAATGCCCATTAAGTTATTTGCTCATTTTAAAACAACTTGAGAATCTGCAGAGATAAAAGGCTTGCAGTTATAAATTGCCATATGCGTTTCCCATAGCTCTAAAAGCTTTTTTCCCTTTTTTTGTAAGCTAATTTGAGCTATTCTGTTGTTTCTGTATAAAATGTCGTGTAGACATGTCTGCTAACCCATTGCTGTTAACTATGGTGGAAAACATCACAGCTGTTTATATTATAATGCCAGCTTCATCTTAACTTGTTTTCTGCTTTCTTTCAAATTGTTTGCATAACTCTGATCACTGCTAGTTTTAATTACCACTGTATTAAAAAAATGTCCTTCTCTTCTGAGAAAGTTGTTTAACTTACTGAACTAAACAATAACCTTAGAGGTGTGTGATAGCAGAGTGCAATGGCCATTTATGTGTCTTATCCCTCTGGTACTATGAAAACTGCTTGTTACAGATGACTGCCTTCATGCCTCAGTGTTCCAGGCCTGGTTGATTATTCGTATAGTTGTCAGTATGATTCCACACTTAGAAACTCGTTTACTTCATTTTACATGAATAATGACAGAGAAATTAAAGAATGGTTGATGTTTGACATGGGAGGGGGGAATCTTGTCTTTTATACATTGCGCATTAAATAAGGAAGAGAGCTACTGTCGTGTAGAACTTGTTCTACAAAAAAGAAATGTCAGATTTTCATGTTCTGAATTTACTTCTGTGCTAAAAGTTTTGGCTAATATGCTTTACTACTGAAACTTTTAACTTTTGTATTTCAGCAAAATTCCAGCTTTTCTGAATGTGGTGGATATTGCTGGCCTTGTGAAAGGAGCCCACACTGGCCAAGGCTTAGGAAATTCCTTCTTGTCTCATATTAACGCCTGTGATGGGATCTTTCATCTGATGCGTATGTAAACTTATTTATATGTTCTCTCTATAGCTTAAGGACAGCACTGTTGTACTCTAAGAACTGTAGAACAAATATCCATTGCAATTTTAACTTTTGCCATTCAATTCAAAGTCATCAGGTTTTGGGTTTTTCCAGCCAAGAAAATCCCTATCCTCTGCTATATAATGGGCATGTCTGTCTTTATTGGCATTGTGCTGAACACTTAAAAAGGAACTGGGTTTTTGGAAGTCTGCAGTAATGGTTTGTTGTTGTCTTTTGCCAGCAGTGCATGGCAGTTGAGTTGTTTAGTTTTATAAAGGAGGATAATAAAAGGCTGAAATGGAAGTAGAAAATGAAAATACGGAGTTAGTAGCAGACTCTGGGATTCAGTTCCTCGCAGGGCAAGCCTCACTCCTTTCCTTTTCCTGATTTCTGTGAGACTTATATTGAGTCTTGAACACACACCCTGCTCCCATTTCTGTGAATTCTGAATGTTTTTCAGTTAGACCAAGGGCTTCGATTCTCTCTTTCATCACCTATTACCACAATACTGAACTGGCCTTCAGAGTCATATTAACAGCACTTACAAACTTGGCACTTAAAAGCTTGTTGAAAGCGTATGTTGGTTTGCAATACACTTTGAGTGTTGAAAAAGGCTTCTGGTCTGAAAAGATTGAGCTTAATGTTTGTGCAGATTTGAGGAAACGGGACACCTTTGTTCCTGTCTTTTGGTTGGCCGTTATTATGTAGTGAGTGATGAAACAATAGAACAAAATAAACAAAAAAACAGAAATACTTTTTATTTGGTGATTGGAGCAAAAATTTTTTTGTGGGCAGGGTGTTTCTAAAACAAAACCCAAAGGCATGGAATATTACTATCTTATAGTACTGATTTAGATGCTTAGAACCCTTGCTCCCATGAGCTTGTTTTTTGAAGCATATTTATACAGAGCAGTGAACTGATGTGCCTCTACCGTCTGCATGCTTGGTGAATAGGTAAGTATGCTACCTCAGTCAAATGCAATTTATTATGCATCAAGAATACTTAGACGCTGATTTGGTGCAGAGTGCTGGTACTGTGTTTTCCATCAAGTGAGACAAACTTTGTGGGGAAAGGTATTGCGTTCTTAGGCTTACACTGTTGAAAAACAGGACATGCTTTTGGTAACGTTGGCTGCTTTTAAGGTCTTTTAGTACCTGAAAGCCATCTATAACTGTTCGTGGGTGTGTGGAGCTTTACTTGTCTTTTGAAAACTTGGCCTTATTTATATTTTGTACCTAGTACTACTATTTTCTGTTAAAGTCGTTTGATGCATACTTTAAGTAGAATAGAAAACTATGGGTTATTGGTTGTAGCTAAGCAGTTAATAGTATTTAAGACATTTTGAAAAGGCGAAGCCAGATCGTTACTGGGTAGGGTGAAGTAAGTCTTTTGAACTTGTGCATCGTTTTAGGAACTAGTTAGGTATGTGAAGGCTATACTAATACATCAGTGTATTTTAAATATTTGTAACTACTCAAGAACCATTGCTACAGTATCCCTAGAAAAAAGGGGGGCATCACTTCCCCAAATCCATTGCTATCCTGGGACTGTAATTACTGTTTTGCCTGGTGTCAATTGAGAACAAGTGATAAACTCTTTATACTTGCTCTGTTTTGATACTTGTATCATAAATGCTTGTTAAGGAACAGATTGATACAATAGCTAGTGGAGAAGATGCTTTTTAATCTATATGTTGAATAATCCTAAGCATTTGTTTTAGGTAGCTATTAAAAGGGTTAACACCATTTGTATTTTTCTTTGGGGATTGAAAGAGGAATTAGACTGTTGTGGGTTTTTAAACCATTTGGATACTTATTTTGTATTAACATCTGTTTCTTCTAATCTAGTCTTGCATTTACTTGTTATACGTTTCGGTTTTTTTCATTCTGAAATGTGATGATTGTGAAATGATTGTTGCTGTGTTTCTTCTTTGGGAGCAAAAAAGATAATGGAATCACTTCTTAAATAGCACTTTTTCCTTTTTCTTTTTAAAATCCTAATCCTGCCTCCTATACTGCTCTTGCTAGGTGTTTTAGCTAGAACACAAGCTAGTGATGAACAGAAGTAGAAATTCTGTGTTGATTGCCCAATAAACACAAAGATCTTTCTAAATATTACTTAGGGATGATAATAAAAAAAGCTAATGCAAAATTTTGTGGTTGAGAGATTAAAACTATTTCCCACCCCCCCCCACCCCCCAGGAAAGTATGTATTAGTTCTACTTTCCTTTCCCCACAGTACTATAAAAATGAAGATTTGGCACTAAAAGCCTCGTAATAGCCCTCTAGTACATTAAAAAAAAAAAAAAAAAGGTTACACAGCACAAACTCTGGTTAAAACCTGTAACTCACTGAAGTTTTCAACATACCATGCCAACTTATATTATAAAAATGTATAAACATTTTTTATATGCTGTAATGTTTTTACACCCACCTACCTGTCAAAATTATTTCCAATAAAAAAATCCCTTTTTATGAGTCTGTGGCATACCTGGAGTTTGCATGGTTTCTATCAGATTATAGAAACTAAACTGTTTTTGTAAATCCTTAAACTTTCCAGATTCTGAGAGGATGAAGCTGCTTTGTTGCCCTTTCCCAGGGTTTGGTCCAAGTTCTTAATGGACTGTGTGTCTTCAGGAACTAGTGCCCTGAGATCGGCCACCAGTTTTCAGCCTTGGCGAGCAGGCACTGAATCTCTGCAGTCATGTAGAAGCTGACTTAAAAGGAACCTAGACAGCTTGCTGCTATTAAAGGGGAGTAGGCAGTGGACGGGAAGGTGAGGCTTTGTGTGTCAGTAAGCTGGAAAGGAGGTGTTGCTGAAGAAGAAGAGGAGAATGATAAAATGTTCTTAAGAAGAGATGCACTAGGAAGTGATCTGGGGACCATGCTTTTTCAAAGCATGAAAAATTTAGCGTTTGTTTTCAGTAAGGTTTTGAGTTGATCTGGAACAAATTTTCACCTTTGAGCACTGAAACCGTTGCTCCCTGTCTTTATGCTGTTGTAGTATGCACTACTGCTGCCGATGTTAATGGCTAGCATGTGAAGCAGAGCCCTTTGGAGGATTGGTCTTGTCTTATTTCTGGATGCCAGGCAGAAAGTCAGAAGCAGGTTGTTGCAGGGTTTGTGCTGTAGACTTCAAGGTCTGCATGCCTGAGTGTGTTGAAAAAAGGCTTGTTAGGCTTTGACTTAGCTTGGTTCAGTTGGTATTTTTGCAAAAAGCAGTTTGAGAATTAACTTACCCAAGTTGTATTAATTAAGGTAATGATAGGCAAGGAAGTGGCTAGCTAGGAATGGAGAGCTTTTGTTGAGTACCATGAGCCAAACTTTGGGAATCTCACTGAAGGTATGTTATAGTCCTAGGCTAAAGGTTTTGATCCTGTTTTCTTTATTCATTGAGAATGTGTTGAACTGTGTTTTCTTTAGGACAAAAGGTTTGCGGTTTTTTTAGCTGCCGTAACAGAATTTGCTGTTGTTACCTCTGTGTTATGAGACAGTTTTTGAAGAAGGTTGTTGCCTATTACTTTATCCACCACAGGGCACATAGGTGAGCTGCAGCTGTAATACTCTCAAAGTAATTATAATTACATTTCTGTTGGAACTGTGGAAGTTCTGTGTGGTGTTTACCTAGACTGTTTCTTGCATGGCATAAAGCTCAGGAGAAACAAGATTTATTTCTGTCTGGCTAGTTCTCTACTTCCCTTACTTCATTTAAAAAAGGAAAGTACCCCCACCTTGAAATGGTTATGGATTTTCAGCCTTCAAATTTCCATATCCTAGATACACTGTTACTTTCCCTGGGAGACAAAGTATTCATTAAATCAATGAAAACATTGTTTTTATGTCTAAGGTATATTTTAATATCTCTAAAACAGCAACATGTGTGAGAACAGCACGTGGTAGAGTAATAGGACAAGTAAAAGGAGATGTAAGTTTGTGTTGAGCGCCACTGTATTTTTGTACCTGGTTAGTAACAGTATGAAGTAGATTCTTTTAGCTCAGCAAACAAGATGAGTAAGTTTTCCTATACAGAATAGAGCAATACATTCTTGGGTTTTGATACTTCCTATAGATTTTTTTCTATTAAAGTGCACAAACTGAAAATGAATTACTGATATTTAAAATAAACCATTTGATCTCAATACACTTTAAAAAAACATTTCAGAGGTTATCCCAGTTTCGTAGGGGCTTATTTTATTTTTGGCCGAATCCAATTATGAAAACCTCAAACAGATATACTTGCTTACTTACTGGTTGAGTGAATGGGGAATTTTATTTTAAAACTGTTTTCTGTCCTGGATAGTGGCGTCTACAGCATTAGTACCATAGTAACCTGACACATGCTTTAAAGTAGTTACAGCTTTGTTCATCTTCTGAGTTTCACTGTTTAATTTGAAACATTTCTGACAGTTCTACTTTCCATGTTTCAGGTGTATTACGGTTTTAACTGAGGCAGCAATGTTTTCGTGGTGGCAGAAGGCAGGCTGTTTGAAGATTGTAATAGTGTTTCTTCCCAAGTTGCATGTCTTTAACCACCTTTCAACTTTTATGGCAGATCAGTCACAAGTACTTGTAGAAAATTACTTTCTTTTTATGGTGGACTAAAAATGGCAACCTTGTTACAAGTGCAAATTTACAAATTATTCTTAAATAATGCTTTGGTGAAGAAAATGGTAGATGTCAGTATTTAGTCCCTGCTACATTAGTCCCTAATGTACTGGATGTTAAACAGCCAGAGCGCTTCATGTTTTTGAGTGTCTCTTGCCCCCTAGGACTGATATCCCCCAGTCCTAGTTTTCTAGAAAATATGTTCCACATTTTCCTCTTATTTTTAGTTTCTGTAATGAAACCCAGTCTTTCTCTTCAAAGTTACAGGAATTGGAAGGAAATTTGTCTGTGAAAGTACTTTGCTATCAAATGCTCCTTTTAATAAATAAAAAAAACTTAGAATTTGATGCCCAGTGTTTGAAGTAGGGCAGGCAACATTGGCTTTTGTGGAAGAACTTGAACTCACCTGCATGCCGTCACCTGGTCTTCCAGTCCTGCAGAGGAACGTGTGAGCCGCCTGCGGTGACACAACTCTGGGGGAGTGCAGGCAGGTAGGGGAGCTCCTGCTTTGCTCCTCTGCCTGGAAGTGCTCTGACTCCACAGCAGAGGAGCTGTAGCTGCCTTTTAGGGGCAGGATGGGGAGTTTGGTAACTGATAATCCGTGAAATGTTGTTCTTTGTGACAAGGGTGAAAGAACCATGAAGCTAGGTAAACATCCCCTGCGGTCTTATAGAAGTGACTGGTGTGACCAATGTGAATTGGTTCCTAAAAAGCTTTAATTGCTTTTACTCCAGTTTTATATTTGTTATAACTGGAAGTGTTTAGTACACCCCCTGGTTCTGCCTCCTTCAGGGTTTTAGGTAACTTCTAAACCAATTTGCCATCATTTAAAACTTGGATAGATATGAATCACGTGAGCTGAGTGTAGTTTGTTCTTGTTTGAGATAAACACTAATCAAAACTGAGTTTGACAATATTCGTACTGATTTTTGCTCAGCATTTAAAATCAAGCTGACTTGGCTTTATTTTTTATCATCATGAGGGTTATTGGGAACTTGCAGTAATACTGCCAGTGTTTTGATTTGCCTATAAAAATCAAAGTGGTGATAACAAAGTTATTTAACTGAATAAGATGCATCCTCTGTTCTGTCTTCATTTTTTGACTTTCTATAAAAACATGTGTATTTTCTGTATAAAGATGCTAATAATTCTGTAGCTTTTATATACTTGAGGCACGATGCTTTTTTTTTTTTTCCTCCGTGTTCTCTAAGAAGAAATCATACCTGCTGATTGCTGCTCCTGGAAGCTGACTGCTACAGAGAGGAGGCATATGATGATATCACTTAGCTACACTCCACTGCACTAGCATTTCAATGAACAAAGTATGAGTCGCATCTCATCCCTTCAGCATGTGTACACTGTGCATTGGGAATCACAGTGGCTCTGTTTATGCAGCTGTAGCTCAGCTGTGTCTCTTCTGATATCTGAAGCTGTTTTTTCATTTTTATAATGTGTCAAAATTCACCTTGAAATGATGTAAACATAGCTGTCTTACAAAATTTTATTGTCTTCAACATATTTTGCTTCAATTTTTTGAAGATGCTTTGGTTCTGTTTTATATTAGTAAACTTGATTGCCACCTGTTAGAAAAGTTTACAGATACAAACCTTTCACTGCTAAGCTACCGAAGTTCAAAAGTAGTTTGCACGTATTAAACTTGTTAGTGTTAAACAATCAAGATGTATTTCTGTATGCTATTGAGTAGATAATAGTTCTTACTGAGATTTTCTCTTCCTTCTTATTTGTTTTTAGAGTAACTAAATTAATGTTTAATAAAATATTTGGAGTAGCTCACATTTCAGCTAAACTTTCAGTTAGCTTTCAGTGACTTCTCCATATTAAAACCAAAAATTGTGAAAGCTTTCAAATTAAAGTGTCAGTTGTGGCTGTATGAAATATTTTATTGTATTAACTAGTGCTTGTTTTTTTGGTATTTATTGTAAAATACTGTAAAGTGTTTTGATTCTGGGTAAGGCTTTGCATAGGAGATTTTTTTGATCACAAAGTTGTGAAAATGGCATTCTTCTACCCCTTTTAGCAAAATCATCACCAAAACGGAAATAATTTTTATTAGCAAGACTGTTTTTGCATTGTATGTTGCAATTTCAGAGTATCAGGTCACAAAAAAAAACAACCCAGGGGTAATTCATCTTAGACCATGTGTTATCTGTCTTTGAATTTTACCTCTCAGCATTCAGATACTAAGCCCACCACCTTGAAAAGGAAGGGAGGCTAATAAAGATATTCCCGGAGATGCATACAAATTTGCTTATCATTAGTTTTTTCTCATATGAAAAGAAAATGCTTTCGTTGCAGGAGAGGAGGATTTTTCAGACGCTGCTTAGCTTTATTTTACTTCAGACCTTTTGTTTGTGTAGATGATAGGAGCGGAAGTCGCGGAGTGCTAGATTTCTCCTCTCCTCCTTACAGCGGTTTTGGACCTGCAAGCGGAGACAGGATGCACACGTAATGACCACTAGCTGAATCTAATCAGCCTTTGCAAGCCTCTTGATACTGTACCACATTCTCTGTGGTAATTAACAAGACTGGGGAAAGTGCCTTCTGAAAACAGATGAAGTTAAGTTCTGAAGCAAACAATGATGTTGTATAGAGGAATTCTATATGCATACAAGTTTTCCTTCCCCTTTTAAATAATGTGAAGCAGCCAAAAGGAAGCACATTTGTATAAAGCTTTTTTTCTTTTTTTCTTTTGGGCTTAAGTCAGTTTGAGGCAAAAAAATGCAACCAACCCACAAAATGCCCAATAAAAAAGGGATTGGAAGAGGCAATGAGTCATGGAAGACCTATTTTCAAGCAGCACTGTGTTGACAAAAGACCTGTTGCAGGGAAACACATGCAGTCATCATTAGTGTCATGTACCAGCTGTAAGCCATCTTGGAGAGCTAGTGCTGTCTAGTGCTGTTGGATTTTTCTCTCTGGATCCAAGGGTGGAAGCACAGCAGTTTTTTTGCTCAGAAAAAGTGTTGGTAGAGAGAAGAAATGTTCATACAGACATCCGCTTAAAGAAGCTTCTTGAGAAATAACCACGTAGGATTGGAGTAAGCGTGTTTGCAGCATCCAGCAGCGGAGACAGTGGATGTAAGTGAAATTGGGAGTAGATTAGGGGTGAGACCAGGCATCCCATTGTGTGGTACAATGGCTATTATCTTTCTCATGTGCCTGCTCTTCAATACAATGATATGGGAAGAGGCCCTAGGACGAAGGCTGATGCTGCAAAGCAGTTGTCTGTTGATGTAGTCTTCCTTTGTAGAAGCATCTGAAGAGCAGAAAAGAACCTCGTGTGCGTTTTGGATAGTAGTACATTATTGACCAAAATGTTGGTAGTGGAATTAAAGGACCAGGATGGGATTCTTGTGAATCTTCCAACATGCAGCTTCAACTAGTGCTACTACTAAACCTAAACCTGCAAGAGGGAGACATTTTGTACACCCACATCCTGTTCAATAGATCAGTGCCAGTGCAGGATCAACTAGCTTAATTCAACCAGCTGTGGAAAACTTTTAACTAGTCAGATTTTTCACTTAGGCAAATGAGATTAATACAGGAAGGACAATAACCTCCTAAGCTAAACTACTGCAGAATTTTGCAAGACCTGTTGTTGTTCTTACTTGAGCATAATATTAGTGTCTCTGAGATCTAGGAAGTGACTTTGTGAAATCATCTCCTTTTATATTACTGTTGTTTCTTTCCTTTTGGTGTGCATATACAAACAAAACTTACGGGTTTGTACCTCAAAACTGTTTGCAGTATGCTATTTGCAGCTTTGTCTCCTACAGAGGACTGAATTTGTTTTCCTGGGCATGTGGGTGCAGATTGTGGAAAAGGTGCTGGAAAACTGTCGGCACTGTAGCGAGTTAGCCTTTGTCTTTATTGAACAGTAAATTACATCGCCAGTCTGAGTGAAAGTGATACCTAAGCTTTAATCCATATTCCCCTAAGGCCAGGTAACTACAGTTTAAAGCACAACTAAACTCAGATAAGGGTTTAAATAGGCTTTATCCTTAAATTTGTCACAAGTAATTGTTATTCTGAAAGCTGAATAAGCCTCCTCAAATATATGGGTACGAGGAGCAAAAATTTATATATTGCAGAGTAGTATGATTTTAATCCCTGATAATTAAATAAATGTCTCTTAAGGATATATGTTACTTTTTCAGAAAGAGTAAGATGAGAGCTGTGAATGTTCAAATGTTTTTGTTACTAATAAAAACCTCCAAACTTTGTTTTGCATTGAAGTTGCCTCTTGATGTCACAAGTTGAATTTTGATTGGACAGTACCTAGGAGGTTTCTTTTCAGTCTCAAATATTGTAAAGTCTGTAATTTTCGTTAATTACTTATGCTCATTGAGAAGGAAAATTATTGTTCTTGCATTTTTCTCCAGCCTTTATTGTAGTTTGATAATGCTAGAATTGTAAGTCTCATGCTAGTTGAAGTCACAATGGATTTTGGAGCCTACTTTGTCATTCATCTGTAGCCTAATATCCTGTGCCTCTCTGTGTGAAATTTCTTTTTCTTATCAGAACAGGTAAAACCATAAAAATTTCTTGTCTAAAGGCAACCACCCTTGCTAGAGTAGCAGCATCTAATGCCATTCTATTTATAGATGGAACTTCTTAAGTTTCCTCAGCAGGCACTTAAAGCTATGACCTCGTAGGCCAGAAACAGGAGAGCTACCTACTGAGCTACAAGGGCAATCTCTCAATTCTAAAGAATATGTAGAAAATTTCTAATATACTGTACTGTGAGTCATAAAGTACTTGACTGGTAAACCCCCCCCTCCTCTGAGAGTAAAGACCAGGCAGGTTATCTTTACTGAGTCATTGCTATTATTTGACCTACAACTACTTTTATTATAGTTCTGTGTGTCATATGGCAGTGTATAATTGCTATTAGGCAGTACAGATGAGACTTAATTTTTTCTCTGTAATACTTTAAAGAAGTTATCAATATTTGATAGTGTTAGAGGATGTTTAGGTGACTATTTTTGAAACGTGTTTACTTGTTTGAGTGGGTGTCTTTACTGATGGTGTAGGGTATCCTGGCTTTAAGACAGTGATAGTTTAATACTTTAAGTAATTTCTTCTTTGCTGTGCCGTAGACATTCTTGAAAGCTTGAAGGGAAAAATACTGCAGGTTTTTTTTTTCCTGGTTGTAATATGAAATGTGAAAGCCTGTTTTCCTTTGATTGGAGGAAGGCCACGTCAGAAAAGGTAAAATCAACAATTCTTTGCAAGAATTTGGAAACAGAAAGAGATAGGTGGCTCTTTGTCAGTATCACTTTAATTAGCTGCAGTGATTGCATCAGAAGTGTGAGTGGCCTGTAGGCTGAGAATATTATAGCTTCCCTTTCAGAAAGTTGCTTTCTCAAAAGTGCATTCCTCAAAAGAGACAGGGAGTTAGGTTTTGTTTTGTTTTAATGCAGAGTTTTAATGAAAACTTCGAAATAGGCTCTTAGAAGCACTGCTCTCTTTCCTAATTTATACATAGATGGCCATGCTCCCTAACACAGCTGAGGCCATAGACCTGTGTTGGGTTTGGAAACAGCAGTGGGAGTTAACTGTTGGAGCTCAGGGGCTCTTCATCACTGTCCCTCATTGCTCCAGAGTTGAGTATGGCAAGTGAGTATGCGAGTGTGTCAATATCAAATGAGCTGATTTAATTATTGCTGAGGCTGATGTGAAATTAGGTGACTTCATACTAAAATAGTCAAGGAGCACTCATAAAAGTGATTGTGGTGCATCATCTGTGGGAGTGGTGGTCTCCAGGGGAGGGGAACCAATGCTTTGGCTCGTGCTAGAGGTACAAGTAGTATAGCTATTAGTGCCTTGCGGCAAGAGACCAAGTTACTCTGATGATTTTTCTCTTCCTCTCTTTAAATAGGAACTAAAGTCTTAAGAATTTGAAGTAAAAAAATCTGGAATGACAGTAATCTAGTTGAAGAAGGGATAAAATATATTTGAACTGCTTGTGAAGAAGAGCAGTGATGAGCACTGAGTGCTCTTTTGTGCTGGCTTATTTTATTTTGTTAAAAAGAACCTTGCCATGTCATGGGCTTGCGTTTAATTCATATTCCTATAACAAAAGTGCACGCATCATTGGATATATGTTCATTGTATTTACATTTATAGTAAGCTTTATGCTTGCAAGTTATTTTGAATACACTTTATGCTCTGCTAGGTCTTCTGGTCCTCAAAATGTATGAATTAAATTCTCCGTAATCGTCTGGATTTCTTGTATTGGTATTTCTGTGATGTATGTATGTGATACTGCTGTGTACTGAACAGTGGCGTCAATAGTGCAAATGAAGACCAGGAGGATGCTGGCTCTGGATTTCTTATTCTGGCTATAAGTTGCTTATCCTAGATAAACTAAACAAGGCTCCTAGCTTAGTTAAGGTATGTAGTTGTAAGACTTAATTAAAATATAATTCCTTTTTTTTGTGTGTCAAGCAAATCTGTCTGAGGTCCTTGCGGTGTTGGTTTAGAGTGCTTCCTTTTTCTTTGCCCGTAGTCCCACAAGCGCTTAAAAGTAGCTGGCCCTTAAAAGTACTGCACTTTAGAAAGCCAAAGAGTGTATCTACCTGCACCAAAGGAACTGCTTTAGGAGTCACACCCAAGCAAAAGCTCTGTTCAGTAATCCAATTCAGATGCAACCTTCTTCAGTCTATGCAACTGTTTAATAAACTGACAGAAAAATCTTTGGCTCAGTTTTCTTTCAGAATTTCTCTTTATTGGAGCAGTCCTGGTTTCAACAATGACCAAAATGCCACTTCTAGAAAAATAGGTGTCTGCCCCTTCCCAAGTCATACTTTGTGCCTAACCTGTACACTGGATGAGTATGTCTTTTGGTAGCTGAAGCAGCTCCATACTCCAACACCTTTTCTCATCTGTATGCTGCCACTTTCTCCTGTGCTGTTGGAACTGATTGTAGAACCATGTAGTAAGAGGGCTTTTGGTTTTCAAAAATAACCATATTCTTCTTGCTGGGTTATTTTAAAAATAGGTCATTTTTCTTACCACATTTAACATGTAATCCAGCAAACAGTCGTGCTGTTCTAACTGAGGGAGCATTAAGCTGATACGGCAAGTTGAAAAATGTTTGTAAAAAACCAGCCATAGGAAATACGTGATGCAAATTGCATCCTTTTTTTTATTTGCCTTCTTTTTCTTCCAGGTCTGCAAGGCTTAGAGATGTTTCCTTTCAAACCTTGCATGTTGTCCACTGGAGTCTGGGGAAAACTGACTTTTTGATGACTGTTATGTATGCTGGAGATGTTAGTGAGATGCAGGGTTTGGTTGCAGATGTGCCTTCATGCTGCTGTTGTAATGATAAAGTATTGATGTGGAAATCTGCTGACTTCTTTTGGTGAGCATTCAACAAAGATAGTTGGTATTTTTCCAGTATGCTTTCCAAAGCTTCTCTTCCATCCTGATGAAGCCTAGCTTCACATTGGCTAAGGATGAATTTTACTTTTCTGCTTGGGTTTACAGGTGATCATTTATTAATTGGTTATCAACGGCATCTCAGCAGAAATTCTGATGGTCTGGGGTTTTTTTCTGTTTGGAAGTTGTCATTCTTGCATTTGGTACTCTCTGGTTTCTCCCAGCTATTTTTTAGTGTATTTCAGGATGTATTTTTATCCTGAAATGTTATGCGGAAGAACAGAATTAGCATTGGGCTGGATTTAGGTGCTGGATGTTTATGTCAGCAGTAGTTGCTAGACATGCTTTGAAAGCTGTTGGTTTAATATTGATGCCAAGGGGTCTCTGGCCTCAAATGACATCCTGAAGCCTGAGTGCCTGGAGGCAATTAACAAAATGCATTAATTATCAACCCCACCATTTGTTCTTGTGGAATACCTCAGAAATGTTACTTTCAGTTCTTATTTTGAGTTTTGCATTTAAAGTGGGGCTTCATCTGTTGTTGGATACAACAGCAACAAAATTCTTCAGAACTTCAGTGTTTATCCTTGGATATGGAATTAATTTTCTGAGTATTCAAGTATTACATGGTTAATTTCTTTTCTGTTAAAGTTAGTTTAAAAGGCTTTCTTTATAAAATCAAACACCACCCCTTTTCCTTCCTCCTCTCTGCCTTCTTCCTTCTCTCCGCCCCTCCACCCTGTCATACAGGTTTTTCTCCCAATAATGATGATGGCAGATAAGCTTCCGTACCTCAAGCTCACTTTACTAGTTAAACTTTTAAAATATGTTTGAGCATAGGTTTGCATTTCAGTACTTACTGAGATAGCTGTTACTGAGATAACAGTTCCTTGAGGCTTATTGAATATTTTTATGCACCAAGCTTTGGTAATTTGATGTGAAAATTGATGTCTCAAAACTAAATAGCAGTAGGAATGGGAAGTCAAGTGTGTGGAAGAGTTGTAAAAGGGGGGAAACTTATCGCTACAAGAATGTAGGCTACCTGAGAGGGATTGCTTGCTTTCAGAGGAAAATATGGAAAGAAGCAGAGGGAATCTGAAAGATAGGCAGTCTAAGACTCTGGGTTAAGCTGCTCTGCACTGCTCTGAAGTGTCATAAAGCAGGAAGATGAATCCAGTGAACATCACCATAGAAATTGTGTGTGCGTGTATGTGTGTGTATATACGTAGTGTACAAGATAAAAATATTGATGTGTCATACTTTTTAATTGTTAGGGATGGTATGGTAAAATTGTCATGCAGAGGAAAAAGTCTAATATTTTGGTATGCGTGTTTAATCTATCCAAAACAGCAAACACTAAAATGTTTTAATCATAAGCAGATGGTTATTTCATAGTTTAATTACAAGGCAGAATATATAAAGATTGTTTTGGTATGCTTATTGCATTTTTGCCTTCTCAACTTATCTTCCAATTTTTTTAATGTAACTAAATCAGTCAATACCACTCTAAGTTCCTTCTTTCTTTTTTTTTTTTATTTTTTTTTTAAATTTTAATCTGAATTACCTGTGTGTTTATGGTGTCTCTTATTTTGCCGGGAAGTCTTTGGCACTTAAATGCAAGTGTGAAGTATTATCCTGCATTCTGTGTAGTGTAGACATTTTAATTTTTTGTTTTATAACTCTCTGCATGCTTGAAGAAAACAAAACTGTTCATTGGACTGTGCAGCATTTAGAAAAAAATCCAACACGTTTCTGTAATGCCACTCTTGCCCCAAAACTACATCAAGCAACAACTGAAACACAGTTGGTTTAAACTCTCTCAGTTGGTTTAAAGACCTGAAAGTAAAAATTTCCTTCCAACTGTGCTACAATATTCAGCTATTGTTTGACATGGATATAGAAAAGACAGTCAGCAAGAAAATACAAAATTTCTTGTCTTAAATTGATTTAGTTTATATATCACAAGATACTGTTTAAATATTGAGTGCTTTGTGCAATTACAAAACATTGTGAGTGTGGGCAGAGTTCAAGTCAATGGGATCCAGAACCTTACCTCAGTTTCTGCTTTTATCAAAATAATGGATAATTTTCCCTGAGCCATAGTTCATCTTTGTAGTTAGTATGTTGAGCTTTTATTTGTAGAGATTGTTTAGTCATTATGATGAAACATATTATAAAAATTTTGATAATGAAGAGTTAAAAAGCTCTCAGTGTTTTCTTTTTATAAGCCACCTGTTGCCTTAGATGCGTAAGTATATAAATTCGAACAAAGTGCTCATCACTTGTCAGCCATCAGCGGCAGCATAAAAATTACTTGTGGTGCTTGCTTTGCAAGAAGTTCTTTTGTGTTTGTGACATCAGCTTTGTTTTATACAATTAAAGTATTACACGCTAGAATAATCTAAATTGCAACCACTAAATGGTGATGTAGTTCTTTTTTCATAGAACTGAATTTGTTTACTGGTTGTATACAGCTATTGACTACTGTTTAACATGACATGTCCCTTTTGCCTGGAACAATCTTTGGAAAAGGTGTTTTTTTGTGTCCTGTTTTTGTCTCCCACCCCCTCCATTCCTCCTCCCTTCTCCATTATGGAAGGCTTTTCTTGTACTTTTTTTAACAAGTAGATATAAATACATGTTAGGCTTCAGGGTTTTTTTTTTTTTTCAACTGGCAAATTAACGACACATGATGATATTGCAACAGGGAAAAAAAGCCTTGCAGTAAAATGATCTGGACTGCAAGGAGGTGTTTTGTTCCGTATGAACGCATTTTGACATGAACGGAATAGTTTTAGTTTGCACAGTTTAAAATAAAACCCAAAAAGTTTTGATAACACACACAGAGTTTTCTGATTCTGACACTACTGTACTAATGACTGTACAGATACCTACTGAATGGCTTTCTCTGTTGGAAATACCTAATCTGTGATGTTCTGTTCCTCTGTTATTGCTGTATTTTTCTTTTATTTACATGTCTTTCCACTTCAAAGTGAATGGGAAGAATTTGCATGTGACTGGGCTATGATTTCTTAATATTAAGTTGTTTTCCTTGTGTTGAAACAGATATTCAGTGCTATAGAAATTCATGGAAAATACTGCTGTGTCCTCAAATTCTGTAGTTTTGAGTAAAGGACGATTTTTGTGGAAAATTCAATAAAGCAGGTAAAATTAGCATAGTTTTTTGTATGTTGGTTTTGTAAAGTATGCGATAGGCCTGTCTTGTTCCACATAACCTTAGTAAAGGAATAACATCTCTTCAAAACTTCCATATACTTAAAATTATATGAGGCATAGTTCCCATTTGAAGAAATTAGGCTATAACAAAGCTACATCATTACTGATTTTTATATTAAATTGCTTTATTTTTGCAGGTATACATGACAACTGTGTAATTCTGTAATAATTTGCATGCAGGAGTTACTGGCTCTACTAAATCTGTGATAAAATCTCTGTGGCTGCATATTAGTCCTGAAGCATTAAAGGCTGCCTTTGGCGGTCACCCCTCCTCCTTGGGCCAGAAGAACTGAGACAGGAGCGTGTAAGCTTAACTTTCCTATCCTTTCACATAATGTTGATCTAGTAACTTATTCTTCTGAGGAATACTGCAAATTAGGGACCACTTGCCCTAGCAACTCCATTTTTTCTTAAACCTCCTCCCCCTTGTGCTGATGGTGAAGTGAAATAAATCCAGCTCCGTTTGCTCATGTGTTCCAACCACTTTGTATGGCCTTGGTAGAGCAAGGAGTCTGTTCGTACTGGTTACGACTGGGGCAAAAATTACTGAAGCTTGATACTGAATTTCTTAAAACCAGATATCATGATGTTGGCAGGTTTCTTGTTTTATTAGTTAAAGCTTTTACAAAGGAAGGGGAAAAATATGCAATGGTATTTCAAGGTAATCCCCCAATCCACAAATAAAGTTAAAAGTAGCTTACAGTCAAATAATGATGACAGCACTGTTCCAACAATAATCCTGTAGTGATGGGATATGAAAAGGATATAAACGAAAGCTAAAGACCACACAGAACAGTATTAAAAAGTGCAGCTGTACTCATAGTATCTTTTCCCATGCAGTGGCTTTGATAAGAATATTATTATTTTAATGCTTGCATTTCTCAGTTCTGTTTAAACTGATAAACCATTAACAACAACCACTTTACCAAGATGATTTTTTTTTAAATTTTATTATGCCAACATCATTCTAAGGTGCTAACTGGTAAATTACCGATTCTTGCCCTCATCCTTTCACATGTTTTCCTGTTGTTGTTCTTCTTGGAATGTGTGTGTAAGCAAGTAGGGAGAGAGAACAAAAGTGACTTTTTAAAGTACTTCTATATCCCTTCCAAGGGCGCAATTCTTTTATTTAGTCATACTGTGTTTTGTGATTTAAATTCCATGAATTGCAGTCAAGTTCTGCTCAGTGTGAATAAAGATGGCTTGGTCTGAACCTAAACTAATCAGTATATATTTATAATAAAGAAAAATAAACACACACCCCCAAACACACCCCCCCCCCCCCCCCCCCCGTATTGATTACATTTGCAGACTGACATTAATGTGTCTGTGCCACATAGAATGAATAATTTAGTGTATGAGTTAATTGATCATTTACAAATACACATTCTTCTTGTGTGGAAAGAGAGAGAATGTTTCCTTGTAGTTGATTTGTCCCATACCGAAATAAAATAACAGCATTGGTATGCTTGTTTAAATTAATTTTTTTTCCATCTCTGTATGTTTTCACTGTGAGTGGTTTTGAGTATTAACGGATGCAGTTGCACTCTTTGAGTAAATAATTGGGGAGTTCCGTTACGTGCATGTATTTTCCTTTATGCAGAAGCGTTACAGTGTCACTGTTGGACTTGCCGTAGCCCTTGTTAGAACTGGAGAGTGCGGCGTGCAGCATAAGTACGCCTAGCAGAGCAAAGGTACCTGCTAGCCGAATCGGCTACTCAACTTTTCAGGTGTCTTGCTCAGCTAAACCTCAGCAGGGTTTCACTTATTAACAGGAGAAAAAACCATTCAGAATTATTTAATAATTTGTTTTTAATGAAGCCCTACACTGTTTTTTAAAGTGTTAGATATTAAGTTTTCATTTTCCTCCCATGTGGTCAGTGTAATGTTGTCATGCTAAGATACTTTGACTACCTCATTTGAACATTGTTGTTGAATAATATGATGGACTAGACACTTCAAAAGGTAAATACATGGTAATTCTGATCTTCCTAATCAGCTGCTGTTTCAGACAAATATTTCACAGCTTTTCCTAGTCTTGCTGAAGATGGAAATGAACAGCTTGCTGTTTAATGAACTAAGGGAACCAATTAAGTCCAGGAGCACAGTTTATACTAGTGGGGTCTGGATATGTAAACTGTGGTTCTCATACTCATGCCACACAGATGTATCTGTATCCCCTATAGTAAGGGTGATTAGCTTATGGTGTCCAAGCCTGTTCTTGTCTGCCCTGCGCTTGATCCTCGCTATTGCAGGCTGGACGGCTTACTCGATTTCTGCTCTGTTGTTGTGTGTCAGGAGCACATCAGGCCATATTCGGGAGAGGGAGCGTGGGATTCCCAGGAATGGTGATGCCAGGAGCCCGCAGGAGTGGCAGGTGTTACCTGCCTGGAAATGCCTTCAGGCTGCCCGAGCCGCCTGCATACCGACAGGTTGTTGCAGACCGCCATCGTTTCCAGCTTGTGTGTCGCAGTCACACAAGGAGTGCTTACTTCTTCATGTCCCTTCATCTGGTTCTCATAAGCAGCATCCAAATTCCCTCCCTGCTGGAGAGAAACGCTGCCTTTGTCAGCTAAAAACCTCAAGTTATGCTTTTCTCTCATCTCTTTCTGTTTATGGAATTTTTTTTTTTTGCAGAATTCCTCTGCACATGGTAGTAGTTGCTGGTTTGGGTTTTTTTGCCTTCCTACTTTTTGTTTTCTTGCTATGTAATAGCAGGGTGACGTTGGTTAACAGGATTTTGTACGTCAGCGGTGCTGTTTACTAGAACGTTGTTAATTTATTGTACTAGAGCAGGGAAAATATGAGAAACAATAATTTGTTTGCCATCTCAGAGAGCTAAAAGCTTCTTGACTAGAAAAATGTCTTTGGGACCACTGCAGCTGTAGGAAAATTGTTTTAAATTGAAATGTTAAATTTGGTGGAATTTGATAGGTTAAGCCCCAGTTTAACACAAAGAAACTTCAGATCTCACCCATAAAACCAGTGTGAAGTTACTTTTTTGTGTGTGTGTGTTTTAAACTTTGCCTTGGACAACAAATAGCTGTTCTTTGTTTCAGAACAAGCATAATTATGCGGAAGTGCGTTATTTTTGTATTATACAAGCACTGCATAGAAATATTTCCACATAACTAGAATGAAATATTCAGCATGTTTAAGAAGAAAGAGCCTTTTGGAAATCTTTGTTAAGGGAAAAGATTACTCGTATGATGCAGTTTGAATGCATAAATCAGTCTCATATGTATGGTATGCCACCAGTTTTAATACCTTGGTGGACTGACTAGGCGGGTAAGCTGGGCTTGTGGATGGCAGCGGAGGGGAGGAAGGCAGATGGAGCCGCATCCGAGAGCAAGGCAGCGTCTTCCCATGGAATGCAAACAGGCTCTAAAGGCCTCTCTCAGGAGGAGGGGATATTGTAATATTATCAGCAACGTTGTGTTGAAAATTGAAAACCAGTAACTGAAAGCACATTGTAAAGAAACAGATGATTTTAATGACTCTGAGAACATTTTTAAGGTTAGTAATCAGCAAACCACAAAGAAAATTATCTTGTGATCAGAGTTCTGATTTTTCACCAAGATCGAGAGCCTAGTCAAAGGTAATCCATCTTCTGTTCACTTAACATGTTTTTTCTTAGCTATACTGCCTACCAATTTATTTAAAGAAAAAGATTTTATATATGTATGTACTATTAAATAAATGACGGAACAGAAACTTAAGAGCTTTATAACTTTTTGGAAGTTCCTCTCTTCTGCAAGAACATCTCAAAAAACTTCAGAAAATTGTTTCATAGAAACAAATGGTTTGAAAAATCAGCATTGAGTAAACACTGGCTCGCTGATACTAAAATGCAGCCTGTTTTTCATACCATTGCAGCAGCTATGCTTTCTTCAAAATTTTTCTTTGTAGCAGAAAAGTCTCTTGTTGATTTGTGGTGTGTTTCTAACCTTTTTGAAGTTTCTGCATGATATTTTCATAAGCTCCGAACATTAGGGTTTTCCTGCCAAATGAAATGGAAAGAATCTTAGATGGGTAACATTTTCTTTCTATGTTACGTGATACGGAATTTTTTTTATCCCTCATCCAATTTAGGTTAGAACATTTCATTATGTAAAAAGGTATGTATAGTATTCTTTGTCAGGGTTGTTACAAAAAGGGAAAAATTGAACAGTGAACTGTGTCTTCATAACAAAGTTAAACTGGTTTGAAATCATAAGGTTACTGAAAAATAGTATGTAACTCTTAAGACATCTTCTTTTCTGTCAGATTCTCCTCTTTCAACTAGCAGGTGATGTGAGGTCTGCTAGGACAGTTCTTCTGGCCTCTGGTTTGCTCCTGTCAGCCCTCTTTCCCGTGGGCAAATGGCGAGCAGGCTGCAAGTTGAGTGGAACTTCATGAAGTGATGGTGGTGCTTGGCTTGCTGTTCTGGGGAGCCATCTATAGCAGTAGTGTTAGAGGCATCTGTGTAAATGCTTAAATATTGTATATGCCTTTTTCATGTCCTTTGAAATTTTGGGGGTTTTTTTGTCACCTATCTTTCATCTAAGGTGAAAAGGTATAAGTATTGTGGTTCAACATCTACTGAGAGTCTATCAGTTTTAGAAATGCTAAAATAATTCCATATATTTTTATAAAAATGGTAGCTTCTTCAGGATAGACAAGGTCCAAGACAAATGCTATATGATAGCTTTTGGGGAAAAAATTGCAAGGAACCTTGCTACAATAATTGGATGAAGATTTCTTTTTTAAATAGATATAAGTGCTGATGAACAAGGACTTTCTTCAAGAACTTCAAAAATTGCCAGAAGCATGATGGCCATTGTCCTTTTCTTCTGGAGAGTTTCTTTGAAAGCCAGAGTGTTTTGAGATGGAAAGGATCTTCATTCTGTCTAAGAATGATTTTTAGGCTTATTTTATCAGGAAAATAAGACCAACGTCAAACCAGACCTTGAACAAAAGATGTTGCATGCTGGAGTTAGCAACTGAGATCGTCTTTTTCAGAGTCCTTTCTGACTGCCCGTGAGTTTGACGGTTTATATCACAAACTATTAAAAAAGTTGTGGTAGCAGTGATGTTTAAAAAGGCAGTGCTCAAGTGAAGGATGGCAACATACATGTTGATTATTTTTAATTCTGAACTGTTTGGATTTCAAATACTGCTTTTTTTGATTTTAAAATCAGAGAGGGAATGTTTTAAGATACATGTTTCTTCGTGCAAAAAGGCAATTTCTGGTGGCCTGCTTGACTTTTTTGCTGTATGATACAAATGCTCATACTGACATTAATATGTAGAGAACTGTGGGTATTTACTTTGAGAATTCGACATACCTTTATATAAGCACTTGTTTTGGATTTCAAAATTTTAAAAACCCTGCAAAGATGTACATACTATTGCCAGCTTATAGTGACTAGGAAACTAAGGCAATACCACGGAGACAGGCAGTCTGCTGTCCGTTTGGTGGTTGCCCCATGTTTTTTATTGTGCACTGCCCTGTGCCTATATGTGAGCACAAAATTAATTGTGGTTGTGTGCCAAACTTTATGGAAGGCCTGATCTTGTTTATTACTAACCAACAACTTATTTGCAGCTGCAATCCGTGTGTTTGCCCATCTAGTAATTATGAAACTGTGGGGAAAGCTAATACAGCTTCATATGCACTGTGTTTGGAAAGCTTAGCAAAGAATGTGAGTGACACAAAATAATTCCTGATGTTGAAAAATTATGTTAAATAATAAAAAAAAAAGTAAGAGGTAAGCATATATAGAAGCTGGTGAATAAGAGTGGGGAAAAAAAATATCAGAAGATATTTTCATATGGAAGTGTTGCTTTCCAAAGAGACTATTTGCTAGGGCTGTGTGTATGCACATAGTTTTACCTAGCAAGCATTTTTAGGTGTTACTGTTAATACAGACAAATATGAAATATAAAATATGCTGTAATAAATAGAAGGTGGATTTAAAAATAGCATGTAAAGATAAAATATTGGCACTATTTTAAAGTGGTAATTTAATTGCAAAACATAAAACAATTATCTATCGAGGTATGCTGCTGAACAGACACAGCGGCTGTCTTGGCAGCCGTCCCCTAACTCCAGCCCAGGGTGCCATCGTCACAGCTCGAGTTGTTCTTTGCTGCTTGTCTCTAGCTGCAGTTCAGGTGCTGTGGTGATGGCAAAATACATCTTACTGCCATGAAAACAGTGAAATAGAATAAGGATAATACAGAGCTTGGGTGTGTTAGCAAATGCTGAGCTGTCCTGAGGGGTGCAACAATTTATATTAATGGTGCTTGCCCTATATGAACCACGTGGTGAAAAGGTAGTCCCTAAACCGCTTACCTAACCGTGCATAACTTGCATTGACATTTTTAATTCATAAAGTATTGTAATTTCAAATTCCTAAGTTGAAGTTTTTAATGTTTTAAACAAGAAGGTTTGTAACAACCTGTTCCTTATGCTATGGTACTTTATAACATCTTTGTCTTTTTCTATCATTAAGAAAAGTGTTTCTGTAATGTTAATTAGCTAGTAACTGCTGTTTTCAGTGTGCTTTAATTACCGTATGTTGCTTGATTATATGTTATGAAATAAACTTAAGGTTATTCTAGATTGTTAAACGGTGAGCTAATATATAACTACTGTGCTTAAGATGAGGTTTTCCAGATACGGTGGTGGGGATATTGGGAGGAGGAAAAGCTAAAAATGCAGTCTCAGTATATGAAGACAATTTTAAGAATTGCCTCCTAGATTTTAAAATTACTATTTACAAGAAATATCTGGTAAAATACCATGAAAATAGTTTGAATCATAACTGTGCATAATCATAGAATAGATTGTAAAGATGTAACTCTCGGATGATTTGCGTATGTGTTACTAATAGGTATCCTTTGCTGACAGTCTAATTGTACAATGCAAGATACTTATCATTTGCTATCACTTAAGAATTTTTAAAAAATGCTCCTGTTCAAATTACATTTGTAATAGCTACATTACTAGTAGATAAGTTACATATATGTAGCTCTGTCTGCGCATGTAAGTAGGTATTGCTGCTTTGACAGATTTACTTTTTAATTAGCAAAATGTTTAAATAACTTGGTGCTCATGAGCAATTTTATTTTCAATTTCAGATAGAACAATGCTAAATAAAAGGTTGTACTTAGTGGTACAACTTAATGGTAGGCTAAGCTTTATAGATAAGTTAAAACTTCTGATAACAAATACATTTGATTACCTTCCATATTAAAATAAGAAAGTTGAGAAAAAATTTTGAGCAAAATGTTCGAGTATTGTAAAACGTATCCTGTAACTTCTTTGTCTCCTTTAGGGAGATATTTGCAGTAGTTTTTATATTAGCTATTGACGTAACTGATCTAACACTGGAAACCACTAAGAATTTTAATATTGTTCATGTATAATTGCCTTAATCTCTGGTCTTTGCAGGAGATGGTGCTTTAAATACTCAAGAGGTTTTTTCCATGGTGTTTCTTACTCAGATTGCTAGAATAAAATCCGTATTTGTTTCAGTCGATTGTACACAGAAATAAACAGTTTACATTTTCAGTTGATGCATAACTTTTTCATTTGCTTTACTATATCTTAAATTCTAGCTTCATCCCTAGTTAAATTTTGTGGTTGTGTTCACATACCTCCCCTCAAATCTTCAAGAAGTTCAGTGTAAGCAGCTGCATAGTTCTGATCATGAGCTAACTTGCAAATGGTGCAAAATATATGAAGATAAATCCTGTATTGTGCCAGTTTATTCCCCCAAAGATTTTCATCATCATTTCTTTTACAGAAATGTTTTCAAAATGACTTCGCCAAAAATATTAACTCTCAATAAACCACCAGTCAATAAATCATTGTATTCAAGATCTTTTAGTTTTGTGGGTTTTTTTAGTAAGTTTCTCTTTTTAAAGAGTTTTTCTTTGAAGTGGGATAAGAGTATGGCTCAACAATGTCGATACTAGGAGGATAAGGTCAGCTGGGGGGTTGTTTGGTTGTTTTTTCCCGGTAGCCTAATAAAATGTGGCATTTTAAGTGCTGTAGAGAGGGTCTCAATTGTGGCCGCTCTCACAGTTAAGTTACTGCTTAGGGACACTGAAGACGCATTTTTTCATTCAAAGAAAATAAAACAATTAAGTGTTCCTGCCTCTACAAATGTTATAAAATGTAACATACCTGTTAATTTCCCTTATTTCATTATTCATAGTGGACACTGGGGCTTTGGTACAGGTGGGTCCTTCTGTTGTTTCTTTTAAGTTTGGTACATTTTACAGCAGTTGTTGTTTTAAGTATCAAAGTCTCACTGTCAAATCACCAAATGTAATTTTTTTTTTTTTCTTTTTTTTTTTTTACTAAACTTACTGCTGATCCTGTTAAATACTATTGGTGGCATTTTGGTATGGAAAGTTGCAAGTCATCTGGATTCTTTAGTCACCAGATAACTTGTGTTTATGTAGTTAGTGATTATTCACTACGGCATTTTGATGCTTTGTACTTTGATGAAAATGTAGTAACAAGAATAAGGTATTTCTAGAGTTAACCTTACAGAGTTGTGTGGGGTGGGGAAGAGTATCTTTTTTTTTTTTTGAGGGGTGGGAATTTGATGAACCACCATTATTAATATAATAGACAGTGTATAACTGAGATTTTAAAACATTTCAATTTAACTTGTGTTTATGGTTGATAAAAAAATATGAATGAACCAACCTGGGCTTCAGGTGAAAAGGTTTTCAAATTTAAAGCTTTTGTGCCCCTGATGGGATTATTCCAGTGTTTGACTAAAACATTTAAGAGAAAGAAAATGTTTCTTTAACTCTAAACAGAGGGAATTGAGTTGGGAATTTGGAACAGAGGGGGAAAAAACCTTTAAACCCCCCTCTGATTATGATTATCATGAAACTGAGCTTTGCTTCGAGATTTTAACCAATGCTGTGTTTTCATAATTTAATTGGTATTTATTTTCTCAGACGTAACTGATTTGGATTTCTTAGAAGATGCCTATAACTCGATCCATCAATAAGTAACTCATTTACAGCATTATTGTACTCAATTGTGAGAAGTTTAATTGCAGTTTGCTTCCATCATTTTTCTTGACAGCTGTTGAAAATAATGTGATAGAATTGGACTTATACCGACTTTTAGGAAGCAGATATTTGTTCAAAAGCAGTCGGGGAGTGCAAAGATCCATGCCAATATTCAGAATTCATATTTCCCTTGAATGGAAGGTTGTGATAAAATGGTACATGGTGTGTTTTCATTGCCTGTTGAAAGACTTTCATGCAGTTAAAATAAGCATTTTGATGGTGGTTGAATTAAGAGTTTTTGTCAGTCTCTTCTCATCATGGATGATTAGACTAAAACGTCTGCTTGTCTTGACTTGAGATCACCACAGCTTCAGATAACATGCTTTGTGATTGAAGGTCGAAATATTTTGAATTCTAATAGGCTGCCAGATGAATTGCTTGAAATAGACTGTAAAATTTCAAGGCTTCCTTTTCCATCTGCTGTGAAAAGAACCATTGGGAATGGTTGAGCTTGATGATCATAGAATTACGGGATGGTGATTCTAAAACCCTCAAAGGGAAGTTGCTATGGAGATCTAGTTCCAAACTGTGAAATGATTCACCTCTGAAAGGCTTCAGGGTCTGAGAAGCTGAACACATCATTGTTCAGGTGGTCATTGGTTAGGAAATTGCTGGTGCCTGTGTAATCAGCACTCCTGTGGTAGTTAACGATCTAAAAAGGTTTGTTCTGAATGATGTGGGACAACAGCAATGTGCATAAGATGGCTTCTCTCAATCATAGTTTGCTCAGCCTGGTGCTTGTAAAAATACAGTGAGCTAAATGGAGGAGAAATGAACTGCTTCATTGAGGAAGTCTTTTTAAAAACAAAATTCTTTTCTGTGATGGATTTGACATCTAAAGTAAAAGGAGAAGAACTGTTTCAGCTTAAAAAGCTGTGGTTAGATGTTGCAAAAGTATCACATTTATTTATTTATTTTGCAAGGAGCAGAATGGTGGGGCTGTGTATTTGTGTTTGCTTGCAGGCTAAAGGAGCAAACTGTTGGAACTGAAGATTTCTACCCAGTCACACCTCGGGAACATAATGAAGTAGCCTCGTTATGCTCATGTTGCTGCCCTCCGCCTCTTCCCAATTTTAGGGCCTGCCAGACACTGTGCTTTGATAATCATGGAAAAACCCCACCCTGTATATCCAGGATTCAAGTTAATCAAAGCATATGTTTTCTTTCTTAGTTTCTAACTTACTTGTGTGTTTTCAGGATAGTGAAAGGGAATAAACAGAAACTGTTTGCGTGCATAAAGCAACGCGTTTTGTCAACTATTGCTAAAATTTGCCAGCAGATTCTTAAATTACTTGGAAACTTGAATGTAGGCAGAAGTATTTAATGTGGTTTTTCAAGGAAGGCAGAAGGTATTTGCTTAGTGTACAAGTAGCTACTGACTATAGCTGTCTGTACCTAATTCAACATAAAACATTTGTTTGACCGTATAAGATTTGGATAAAGAAGTTTGTGTTGTTATTTCTTGCATATCTGTTCAGTATCACCCTTGTCACAGGTTCTGTTAATGGGATTTAGTAAAGAAGGTGCCACCGGCTACTAGATGGTGCCAGATAGTTACGGAACACAACTGACATGTTCCACGATGTAGTTGTCACTGAAGTAAAATATTACCAGAAAGAAGAGCAAATCCCTGAGCGTGAGGGATTCCTTCACTGAAATAATGTACAAAATAGCGAGTTCTTTACTTCCCATGTAACTGTTCAGCCAATCTATAGCAAGTAATATGCTTAGTTTTCTGTTGGGATGCTGGTTTGAGTTTTATAAGGAAGAGGAAGGGACTAACATCGAAAGGAAAATATTAGCATTGAGTTTTGTCTGGTTAACTGTTACATTAAGATTTGAACATTGAACAGGAAATACTGCAAACCCTCTTTATCAGGTCTAGCATCTCAAATAAGACACACAGTATATATTACCTTTTGTTTTCAGTATTTCAGGTGCTGTTCTAAAAAGATCATTTGATATTTCTTGTGATTCCTTCTGTACCATTATGTGAGGTCCTAAGAACTGTGACATCATCTTTAATTTGTTGAAAAGTAATCACTGCATGTGAAAAATCATGTATGAAGAACAAACTGTTGCTTAACCATCTAATGATTTAATTTTTATTGTTATTAACATGATTTCTATTAATAGAAACCAGATAGGTAGCACTCTCATAAAATTTGAATTGATTTGCAAAGGATATGTCTGGATGAACTTTATTGCTGCTTTTGCATTAAGTTTATGTATCATGTTATGAATGTGGGCCAGAATGTCCAGAGGGAAGGTTGTATGATGAGGCACATTTTTATAAGGTAAATTTACTGAGAAGCTTTTTGCTTTTGTTTTTAAAGATATTTTATTCAGTTAGCAACACTACACTTAATTACAAACTTATGTAGGTCATATACATACATAACAGCACTTATCAAAGAATTTTTGCTCGTTTAAGTCTTCTTCAACTCTCTCTTTTGTTATACCCTGGCTGGTCTTTCCACAAGTACATTTACTCCTCCTCACCGCCATTGTGCAACAAAATAGATCCTCAAAGGAGAAACATTAAGATGTGGAGAATAATGTTCTTTGTTAACACGTGATGAGCTAGGTTTACAACTTCTTATAAATACCCTTCTTCTAAAAAACTCGGTTACTCTTTTTGTAAATGATGACTGATCTGTAAACATAAGTGTTTTTTTTTTTTCCACTCTGCCAAATTCCATAATTTATTTTTATAGCTTTTTTGTAAGGCACTGCAAGAAGTTGCTTGACAGTTTTGTAGTGCTCTTGTTTTATTGTAACAACGATATAATTTTAAGTTTCAGAGTATTTGGGAACTGCTTAGATAACTAACCTCTTGAAGCTGAAAACTTGTCATTACTGAGTTTTGTCTAGGTATTTATATAGCTTAAGACATTGCTTTAAATGTTTTTGAAGAGAACTTGCCTCATTGAAACAATTTTACACCCTTTGTTGTAGGTTCCAGTAATTTTGCATTCTGTGCTGAACTGAACTGTTCATTCTCTGTTCCTTATTTTACAAAGACTAATAACCCTCCAAGGTGTTGAAGAATGCAGAACAGAGAGTTGAGCTGGCTCTGCACAGGAGCCAAGGTGGGATCCGCAGAGTTTAATGGCTTGGACTTTGTTGCAGCGTTAGGTATCCAAAGTGGTTCACTAGGAGTACAGTTGTGGTAACTGCTATGCAGTGCTACGCCAGACCCCATAAAAACTTCAGGGCTCAAGTGGTTTTTTTGATATTTCTGCATCTTCGGCATAGTCAATCTGTGACCCAGATAAATTGTCCATGAATAATTAAAATGTTTCCTGTATATCTGGTCATTCAAGGCCAGGTGGAACTGCCCTGTGGGTTTCTGCTGATGGCTGCTAGTTGCTATTCATGATCTGTGTAAATACATTTTCTAAAAACACAGTTACTGTTAGCAATTATATTTTGTTATGGTGACTCTCAGAGATCCCAGTTAAGACTGACGCTGTAGAGCTTGGCACTTGAGTGTTCCTAAAGAGAAGACCTTCATGACTGACCTTCAGAAAGAAGGGGTAAAATGCACCATGGAGATGATGATAGTGGAAGTAATATGAATACACAGTTATACATGTAGGCATGTTTCTACTTTCCAAATGGTTTCTGCTTAGGAACTATGTTTTTGTACAGTATAGACACCATCAGATTGCAAATACATGAGTTCCAGTCTACTTTTGAGTAGGAACATTGTCTTCTGTGAACAGTCTGGATATGTGGTACACATAGGCATGTTCAAGGTTATCCACTGATGTTTGTGGCCAGACCTTCCCACGTGCACTATCCTTTATGCAGGCAGTGCTGCCATGGGAGCGCTCACCAGGGAGGGTGATGCTGTGGAAACTCCCCCTTGTTCCCATGTGCTTCTCTTTTCACGACTTAAACTCACAAAGGAAGGTTTTTAGTCATTAGAATGGAAAGTAACATAAAGCAGAGCGTGGCTGAGCTCAGGTTGACAAGAGCACTTGTCTCTGAAGCAAACGTTCACATTCTTTAGCCTTTTTGGCTTTTGGACATTTTGCAGTGGTCCAGGCTAGGTTCCAAATGCCCCTTCTTCCAATTAACACAGTTGTATTTTGGAAAAATCTGAACAGAGAGGCTAGTTTTTCCTAGGGAATTCTTATTTAAACAATTTCTTTGGTATGCCAGCCATCCCAAAAGTTTTACATCGAATGCTGCCCTTCCTAGTGTCTTCTGATAGTGAGTCCATGCGAATTACCACGTGCTGTGATCCTGGTAAAATGTGTTGCAAGAAGAGTAACCAAGGAGTTTGTCCCAAGCACTGTTTGCTGGGCAGTGCAGTGATAGTATTTCAAATATATGATCAAGGGCAGTCAGAGTGAGCCCTCTGCAAATGGAGGCATGAAGGGCTCAAAGATTTATTCCTTCAGCTGTCAAATAATGTCCTTTACCCAGTGTGACCAACTTGATAGCAAATCTCAGCAGGTAGAAGGTTTTGCCTGCGGAGTGTTGACTACATCCCAGTGGTGCTAGGATGAAAGAGCAGTGGCCAGTAAACACATTTTACATCTGAAATAAATCACTAATATTTGTCAGACAGACTCAAGGGTAAGGGCTCTGGAACGGGATTTTACAGATAAGCTCATTGGAGCGACTGTCTTGGTAACAACTTTTCTCTGTTAAAACTGCTTCCACCAGGAACAGAATCGTGGTTCTTCTGCTGACTTACGTGTCCTGAAGTGAATTGCTTTGCCTCAGTGTTTCCCGGGGAGGTTATTATTCTCATCTCTGACCTTGTGCAGTACTCGTTTGATGAGTACTTTTATGCAAATGTAAATTCTTTGTATGCTCAAGAAGTTGATACTACAGTCATTTAAAATCCTGTATAGCTGCTACATGCTCTCATTGAGTGTCTGCCGGTGCAGAAATAGACTTGCCCTTTTTTGTCAAATACTCCCAATAGATTTGATATTGAAAGTACTGCCATTCAGCCGCTATTTCAGACTTTTGGGGAGGGGTGCTTGATTTGAGCTCTCTTGACTGGTGCGGTATTAGGGCTCAGCAGGGTAAATGTAGCTGCTTATCTTTTATATAAGTAAGTAATGAATTTGAGTCCTAATACCGCACCAGTCAAGAGAGCCCAAAGCAACTCCTTTTACCATCCTGTGTCTGTATAGCCATATGGTACGCATAAACTGTAATGTTGTGTTCAAAGTAATTAATGCTGCAACTAGTATTCTGAACTGTTTTTCTGTTGCTAAAAATCAGCTAAACTTGAGAATAAAAACAAGTGTTTTTAATGGGAATTAAAACCTTTTCTTACATTTCTACGGTGCAGGTAAAACAAAATTATTATTGCCACGGTGACTGCTTGCATTTTAAATAAATTTATACATACTATTTAAAAAAAAATCTAGTTAACTTTAAAATATGTAAGTTTTCTTGTCATTTAGGGTTCTGTGAAGCTGATCATCAAGAGGGTTGCAAATCATTGGCGGTTTCTATTTTCAGAGTTCCACATCCCAGAGTAATTTGCTTTAATTTCACCCAATTTAACCTATACTTCACACCATCACCATTCAGCTTTAATAGCTATGTTCTATGCATAAGAAAAGCAGATAAATGTCCACAATTAGACTGCGAGTGATTACAACTAGTTAGGGCTTTATGAAGACAAAACTTAAAGGGCTGTAGCACAAAACAAAGCCACAAAAGATGTCTGAAAAAATTCTTTCTTCAGAAGTCAAGGTTTACTACAGCATTTTATTTAATGTTTTTTGTACTTGATTTTGCTTCTGTTGAAGATGTAGGCAGGTGCACCTTCTTCAACTGAAAATTACTCTGCTTAAAGAATATTAGGTTTGTGTTACAGGTGATTAATTTCACTTGAAATTAGCTTGCAAGGGAAAACATGCTAAACCTACTTTATTTGTTGGTTCTTTGTTAACATGTGCTACGTTTAAGAAGCTGTAAAATGTTGACTCTGACAGTATTCTTTTGCCTTTGTAATCATGAGTATGCATAGTAAAATGTACCATCATCAAAGTTTAATACATTCTATAATGTTAAATGTACTTGTACCTCAGTCAGAAATAGCGGTATCTTTTACCGTTTAAATCTTTATAATACTGATGATAGCATGTCAAGCCAGTCTAAGTACAGATATTATTTATAATTTAATGTTTTTTGACACTTGTAGTCTTGTTTCTTTTGATAGCTCAAAGAAATACCCTGCTTCTAGCCCCTCACCCAAGTTATCCTATTTTATTTCTTTTTGTTCTCTCCCCCATTCCCACCCCAGTAAGTGGCCAGATAGATATTATTGCTCATTTATTTCAGGGCTTATAACAGGGTATGTATGTGTATTGTGATGTGCCATATCAGTCTGTGACGAGCAGCGCTTTTTGATAATAGTCGTTGAATGTATGCTGGAGAGGAAGTGCAAGTATCAATTATTCTCTAGGTCTGGTTTTTGGTGGTGTTATTAAACATTCTCTTATAGCTTATTGGCAAAAAAGGCCAATGGGAGTTTCAGCTTGTGATGCAGTTCCGATTCTGATCAAATTGTAGACATCCCTCTTAATTACAGCATAACATATACCAACGCAGTTGCTTACCTTTTGTAAATGAATACAAGATGCTGAAATGCTGTTATGTGGAGCTTAATATTAGCCAAATATTTTGTTCCGTTTTACTTTAAGGATAAGGATAATTAAAGAAATGAAGTGACTGATATATCAAATATAAATTAATCTTGAAGATACTCATTAATTTCCATAATTGCAATTAGGAGCAGAATAACATGTCTAGCAATATTATTTTGATTTGGTTTTTAGCATCTCGGTGGCAGCTTGGAGCAGCTAGAAACAATAAAGTTTAGGCTATAGGCAGCTTCATTTTTGTGTCAAACTAGTTTTATATGCTATATCATAAAACTTTCAGTCCAATCAGCAGCTACATTTAAATACTGCAAATTGTGGCAGCAAAACAATAATTCTGCTGATTAGCCCCTTTCCATTTCTTGTAAGTGAACTGTTTATGCTGTTGAGTACCTTTTGAAAAAAGAAAAAGCCAAAACAGCCTTGATTAGTCAAGGAGTAATTGGATGACTTGATTTTAGCAAGAGAATGAATTGGTTGATGATAGCCTGTAACTAAGTGTAGTGGTTCTGTTCAGATGAATACATAACATACAGTCATCAGATCTTGACAGGTATAACATAAGCAATGCAAAAATCTCTGGAGGCTGAGAGGTAAATTTTGTCAAAGAATTTTGAAGCTGATTCTTGAAAGAAATGGAAAGTAACGTGCATGCCATTAGATGATACTGTTTAAAATGTGGCATTTGTTACTGCTGTGTTGTATACATATTTATCTGCTATTACTTTTGCATGTGAAGAAAAGATGTAGTCTGTGTGTCCTGGCAGCCATCAAGACCTGACAAATAGACAGTTCCTGCTCTTCCTCAGGAAAAAAACACAGCCAGGTTTCACATCATCTCCAGCCAGTCATTCTGTTTTCTGGATCTTTTTTATCTAGTATCACTTGAAAGCAAAGTGCAGAACCAGCTATCACTGCATTACTTATTTAATGCTGCTTTTAAAATATTTTTGAGCCCACTACACTTGGACCCAAACACCCCAGATAAAGTGCTCAGCCATAGAGAAATCTTTCCCTGAAACTGAAGAATCCCTTAGGCTTGGGCCCGCTGGCAACAGAAGAGGGAGCTGGATGGGGCAGTGATCATTTCTAGTAACTTCAGGTTAAGTCATTACTTTTGGTGGTGGTAGATGGCAAAATGAATTCTGCTGCTGTGTTATCCTTTACTGTTTTCCTATCTAAATACTTGCCTTGTTTTTATAGCAATATCTGTGTGCCACTAAAACATTATGGGAATTTACCACAGCAGATTTGTTTACTTACAGCAAGCTTGATGTTTCTGACTCTGTAGTCTTTGTTCTTCTACACTAAAGGAAGTGGCAGGGTGTATCTTTCAAGCTAGAGTGCAAATCCATCAGCATTTTCTGGGAGATTATTTGAAAAAAGGCTTATAGCTAGGATTCTTAAAATAATAAAAAAAAGAGGTGGATTCCATTCAACTTCCTTTTGACTAACTTCTGATAAAAATATACTTTACCTCTGGTAGGATACGCGAGGCACCAGAGAAGTCGTAATCAGTTTTTTAAATAATGAAATTATGGATTAGGGTTTCCCAGTTGACCTTCCTGTAGTGCTGTATGCTTAGCTCAGTTATTAACAAGCAGATGCTTCTTTGGGGAGATTCCTGAGTAAGTCTATTTTATGTATCTATTTTTTCCTCCCCATATGGTAAACGGATTCCTTTTTTCTCTTATAATGGTATGCTGTAGTTTCCTGTAGTAGAAGGAGGGCAGTTTTGGAGCACAGACAGTATAACTTTAGGAGGTAGTCAAAAGGAAGATGCTGTGGTTTGGGGTAATGTTTGAGAAATGCCGAGTCTTTCTGTTCTAAAAGCAAATGCAGTTGATGAAGACATGGGAAGAACAATAGATTTTCATTATATTCATTGGAGAAGGTCATTGTCCATAGGTCATACTGTCTTGAGAATGCAGTGGTATGGCTAGTTTTGGAGAAGTTCATATTAAATATCTTTTTAAATTAGTATTCTTCTTTTTTCTGGAAATAAGTAGTAAATAAATAAAGTGGCATAGTTAGATCAGTTTATTGTTTGATGAAATTCCAGCATATCACAAAATCTTTTTTCTAAGACATTTTTAGCACAAGTTTGAAAAAATTCATTTTTTAAAGGAAACTTTGGAAGCTAGACCACCAAGCTCAGCAGCCAGTAGCCTGGCAGATGCGAGTACACTGCAGAGGATAATGTGTAGACAGATTTCTCGCCTTGGAAAGGTCCCTCATATTTACAGAAGTTGAACCCTCATTATGTCAATAAGAAGACAGACACACTGTGTTTGAGGTTCAACGTATTTAAACACAGCTCATAATCAGAATGGGTTTTCCCTCTGACGGTGACCATGTTTGCTCTTTCTGTTCTTCTGCAACTATCCCATTCTAGTCCTTTTCTTCCTCACCTGGATGCCCTGTTAGTATGATTTCAGGGAACCTTTCCTCCCTCATTTTTCTACCAAGCTCTCTCGAGCTAGTAATCAGCTTCAGATCAAAATAAGACTACCAGATCTCTTTTTCTCCCTCTCCCCATTATTTTTTACTCACTGCTTCTGTTGTAATCAGTGATCAGTATCAGCCAAGCCAATATCAGCATTTCTTTATCAATGTTTATTTTTCATTCGCCTTCTTCAGAGAGATACATGTCCATAAACTAACTGGTATTATTCTTCTGCGTGATACCCAAGATAACTTTACCTGTTCCTTCAGAAAACTGAAATTCTCATCTGTTTGCTGTCATCTTGCATCTCAAGACCTACCTCCAATCCTCCCTGCTTCTTCCAATTCAGCATATTTTAGTGGGTCCTTTTTATTTTCAATAGGCTGCTTTTCTACATAGTTCTCGATATCAGTTACCTTACTCAAGGTTCATGGCTTGTGTCCACCTTGTGCATCTTGTTCATCATACAGGTGTTGCACTATCTTTAATCGGACGGTGATGTCATTCTTAGTCCCCTATTTGTTATATTTTAAAATCGAGCCTTTGAGCTTTCTGTTTTGCTGCTGTGTATGCTGGAGGGAAGGAGGGGTTATCATATCATCTTCCCTAACAAGAGGGAGTTAAAGGCCTCGCTTGACAGAGGAATTTCACTCACTAATAAAGCAAGGGCAGAGAAATATATTAATAAATAGCAATATACTGTTAACAATCTATATCAGGTAAGATTTCTAGATTAATATTATAGTTCTTATTTTCATCTTTGTAAGTTGCAAATAATATACACATTTTCTGGTATGTCCTATTTCTTGAATCAGTTTTACAACTCCATTTTTTCCTACTACATTACATTTTTATACAGACTGTTTTTTAAAACTAGGGACTGGGTAAAACATTATTCTAATAGTTTAACTTTGTTAATTTCTCACAGTTGTACTTTTTCCAAGAGATCTCATCTCTCGCACAGAGCCTGATGCCTAAGGTTACCCCCAGTTCTTGCTTGCTAAGTCTGCATTCAGCTCTGCAGACCAGAATTGAATTCCCTACAATGCTCAATGTGATTTGTGCTAGACCATTGTTACAAAGCAGGCTTGAGGTTGGCATAACGGATTGCCAAAGATACATCCCACACAGATATTTAGACGAAGTTATCACTAAGGCTCTTTCATCATAGCAGTGTCTCTCTCCCTTTTCCTTTCCTTCTTTCTTGAGTATCCTATCATCTCGCTTCTGGCTAGGCTGTCAGTCAGAAGCTGATCTGTTTAGGGTGATGACTGAAGTCGGCATTGACAAACCCTGAACAAGAGATTAACAAATAAAGCTCAATGCCTGTTGCTTATCAAGAAGAGTCTCTCGGTTCATGCCAAAATCTGGACATAAATGCCAGTTTGGCCTTTTGTGTATACAAAGTCTTACACCTACCACTTCCTTATGGACTGTGGCTGTCTCAATGGGAAGAGATTTAAATTTCTCTCCTCTAAGTGTTCCTGATAACTTAGGGAAAAAAAAAATACCTGCTATGATTAATTTGATGGATTTCCTATCTATTTAGAAGGGAATTGTATGACCTTTGTCAGCACACCTGTTGATAGGTTTTCTCCTTTCCAAGTTAGGGAAATGCACTTTTCCTCTAAATGTAGAATTTAAAATTTAAGCTCAAAAGCCAACGTTTTAATGGAGTATGCAACTAGTGTTCATTTCTTCCATAAGAAGAGTCAAGCAACCCAGTGAGGAGGAGAGAAGGCTAAATTGTTGCCTTGAATGGAAATCATCAGCTCAGTAGCGGGGCTTGTTACCTGACCATGCAACCTCCCGTTGCCAAACATAGGTCTCTTGTCATCGATATTGCCTAAATGAGCTGCAGGATCATAGAATCACAGAATAGTTGGGGTTGGAAGGGCCCTTTAAAGGTCATCTAGTCCACCCCCTGCCATGGGCAGGGACATCTTCAACTAGATCAGGTTGCTCAGAGCCCCGTCCAACCTGACCTTGAATGTTTCCAGGGATGGGGCATCTACCACCTCTCTGGACAACCTGTTCCAGTGTTTCACCACCCTCATTGTAAAAAATTTCTTCCTTATATCTAGTCTAAATCTACCCACTTTTAGTTCAAAACTATTCCCCCTTGTCCTGTCGCAACAGGCCCTGCTAAAAAGTCTGTCCCCATCTTTCTTATAAGCCCCCTTTAAGTACTGAAAGCCTTCTCTTCTCCAGGCTGAGTAATCCCAACTCTCTCAGCCTTTCTTCATAGGAGAGGCATTCCAAGCCCCTGATCTTTTCTGTGGCCCTCCTCTGGACCCACTCCAACAGGTCCCTGTGTTTCTTGTGCTGAGGGCTCCAGAGCTGGAC
>NW_009228418.1:48137-54420 GCF_000690835.1 Fulmarus glacialis
CGCCCGGTCTGCGAGCGCACATTGTCAGCTCATGTCCAACTTTTCATCCACCGGTACCCCCAAGTCCTTCTCGGCAGGGCTGCTCCAATCCCTTCACCCCCCAGGATGGCTGCTGACACAGGCATGAGGATGGCTGCTGGAAGGAGGAGACTTGAAGAAAACTCTGGCAGAACGTTGAAGTGTTCAGGGGTTAAAGTGTTTAGTGGACTGAGAAAAGAACGAAGGTGAAGTGTATAGATTCAGTTTTATAGGGGTGGAATTACACTGAATTAATTGATTTTGGATGAATAAAGAACTGGATTTTTTGTGGAAAGGAATGGGAAGATGTAAAGAAATGAAGATAATTGCTGGAGAAGTATTTTACTGTTGTTGAAGAAAATGGAAAAATATAACTAGTATATAAGCTGTGTTTTGTTATTACTGACTAATTCACCTTACACTTGCTTTTTCAGAAAAACTTCATTCTTAAGACCAAAACAAGCTGTTTACTTTACTTTTTATTTTTATGTTCTAAATGTGAGATCTTTATAGTCATGGGGTTTTTCTCCTGACTTTAACAGTGTGGGGGTTTTTTTTGTTGTTTTTTAAAGCCCATGGACACCAAGTGCAGAAGGAAGATGTAAACAACTTGAGAAAGTATTATTTAGATGGTAACGGACACTTTTTTCTTGATACAAGGAAGAAAGATAAACTTCTTACTTTTTTAGCTGCGTAAATACTACCTATCTGTTGAGAAGGCTAAGCAGGTAGACTTTTCTTTGATCTGTGTGGTGACATCTTCCTACTTTTTTTTCCTTTTTATTCAGTATTTTCCTTGTAAATCAGAACAGAGCTGTTAAATCATGTTTTCTAGTATTTGTTCATCCAAACAGCCCATGTCCCATTGAGTCAGATGTGCAGATGCAAATTTTTGGAAGGCAAAGGCTACAGTATCTCTTCCTTAATTGCCTGGCATTAGCGTAGTGAGTTTCCATTTGACAGAGCAGCCTGTTCTCCCCTTACGGCCAGCATCAGAGTTGGATCTATTGCTGAGGTGATTTTCCTTGAACCAAGGGAGGTCATTGATGGTCCTTGGAGTCAGGCAGCTGATGGGAGAGGAGGGAACTTCTGGTAACCACTGTTTTAAACACTTTTCATAAGTTTATGTGAAAATTAGTTTGACATTTGACTGTCAACAACATTTTAAACCTGTGTACCGTGTTTTGATGTAAAATCTTTATTGCTAAAACCACTGTTTTCAGTAAGAAAAAGATGAAGTAAGTTAAAAGAAAAGATGAAGTTTAAGATGTGCATGACAACAAAGAACCGCAACTTTCTGTATCTCAGTTAAGGAATTGTTTGTAGTTTACCCTGTTTTCCTGTCTTATATTTAGTACAAGAAATGCTTTGGGGTTTTTTTTCCCCTGTGAAAAATCAGTTGATTTTCATTTTGGTAATATTAAAATAAAATTATTTTTGTGGTTGATTTCTCAGGCATATCTTTAATGTTACAGGATAGGCATGCAAATACCCTGAAGATTGATCCAGGAATAAGTAATAAACTGTTTTTAATTGTTAATATTTTTATTTTTAAAACATGTATTAATTTTTTGGGGGGCGTTTTTTTTTTTTGTGATGCTGCTTATCTGATAATTTAAATCCTAGTTGAATTATGTTGCCAGATTGTCTTCAGAAGGGCATGAAGTCAGCACACATGCTTCAGTAATATCTGGTTGTTTTACCCTTATGTTTCCAGTTGGCAATTTGAAATTATGGCTTCAACTGCACTTTAAATATGTGATAATAGCATGTGTTTCTAATAAGGGCCAGCACCATTTTGTTCAGATAGTGTGAATGGTTGTCACTCATATATGACAAATGCACCTTCATCTGCTTCTTTGATGGCCCCCTAAAAACCATACCCTCAAATCAGGCCGATGAAATTAGCTGCTGTGTAAATTGTGTGTCTGAGTGGTTCATTATCTAATCACCGTCAGAACCACAGTGATAAAGTAGATTGAAACAGGGACGAGGTCTGCCAGATGATTTCAGGCCTTTTTTTCTAAGCCCTGTTTCCCTTGGAAACACTAAGAGTCATTCAGAACTTCAGAATTCTTTGTCTAGAACTTCATTTTTTCTTAATGCATAAAATTGGTCAGCCAGTGAGGGCTGCCAGGGTGATTTGTAAGGTTTTCTTTCCATGAGTCTTTTAGTCATTACTGCATGTATTAAAATGTTCTGCGATGTTCAATTTAGCTACTATGTTTGCTACTGCTAGGTTAGATACTGTTAAATACAGTGGTACATATTTTCAGGAAAGTACTCTAGCCTGTTCCTATTTGGAAGAAACTCTTAAAGATGTGTTAAGTGCTCCCCTGAAATGGCAAAGCGCTATGCTTTGTACGTATCTGTATAAAGCTTTGGATTCTGGAGTTGATACGTAAATTAACAGACTAAAACAGTATGATACAAAATATTGCAGGTGACGCTTTTATATGGGCAGTGTGACAGACCTACTGACTTTACTTTTTCATCTCAAACTCTTGTGACTCTTAATAGTGTGTTGTAAATATATATTTCTTGTCTTTTTAGCTTAATATGTAATTTAAGTGTTCTTTTGTTTTAGGAGCATTTGAAGATGATGATATCACTCATGTTGAAGGAAGTGTGGATCCTGTTCGTGACATTGAAATAATACATGAGGAACTTAGACTTAAAGATGAGGAGCTGATCATGCAGAGTATAGACAAGCTTGAAAAAGTAGCTGTAAGAGGAGGAGACAAGAAATTAAAACCTGAATATGTAAGTATATGACCTATAAAAGTAGGTCATTAAGTACTCTCTGTATTGAATTGAAATTTTTCTATTGTTGGGTTTTGTTATTGATCTCCCACATGTATAATATGAAACACTATTACTATTTTTATGTGTATTTTAAAATAATTATTATTATGAGTTGAAAAATCATTAGAATGAATTATTTGCTGTTGACAGTGTAAGATTTCACTGATAAAGCTAATTGTAATTTTTAAAATTTAACTGCTGTTTTCTTGCTAACACAGCTTTATATGAGAATTGCCAATGCTTCGTCAAACTTACATGAGTGTTTAGTTGTAATTCAAAGTCCAGCAGTCACTTCTGAATTATTCTTGCTGTTAAGTTCTAGTCTGATGTTGATACTAGTATTTCTGTAGCCACCAAGTGAATATATTTTCTTGGTGTGGTTGCAGTTTATGTCTTTTAGTGCATGTTAAATAAAGACTGCTAGTTGAAATTAATTTTAGAATGTTGTTGTGGAAAGCTGCTTAAATGAGCTCAATTATCATAGGGTAGTAGTGGTGTTTCTTTGTAAATTAGGAATGTATAATAATTATCAACTTCAAAGTGTATTTTTGTAAATGATTATTTTACTGCCCCTTGACTTTTGAGTCTGCTACACTTTGCCAGTAGTCTTGTTATTAATTTTTCTTTATTTCATTAATCTTCTATAAATATTTCAGGTGGTATATAAAGTGCATTCTCTAATTATTACAGCAGTATATTAGTGTGGAAATAGACTACTTATGCTTAACAATCAAGTAGTAAAAAATACTGTTTCCTCCCATGGCTTTTTAGATAGCAAGTAGTAAGAAAAACATTGTCATATCAGTGCTGGTGTTTTCGTTTATCAGCAGTGAAGTGCAATTAAATTTGTTGGCCCTACCTAGTGTTTGGAAGTGAATAGGAACTGAAAGTGAACATCCCTCTCCAAAGTGTTCATCTTCATGATGCAGTGTTAAAAAGCACTTCTTTGGTAGCTTCTGTTGGTGAAAAACTAGTCTTCATCTGGTTTGAAAAGTATTTTATTCCCTGATTGGTCTAAGCCAGAAAATACAGCTATTGTTGGATGATTTTAAGGCTTTCACGTAAGGCCAGAGAGAGAAAAGCCAGTATGCTTCATTTAAGGTCTTATCTGACATGTGCCAACCCAGCCTTGGGTACACGTGGGCAGTGACTTTGATCTTTTACAAAAGGTTGCACCTGCTTAGAGGAACAGTGCAGCTTATGCCTACCGTTTCAAATAGCATCCACACAGTCTTTCACCTTTTAATTCATCTTAAAGAAAGGGGCAAGCAAAAATCCTGTCCATAGCGAATTCAAAGTTCAGCCTAAGGCTAAATTTTACATTGGTATGAGATGATGAAACTGAGGAGTGTTGTGATGCTGTTCTGCCCCAGTCTTGGGCTCTTCTCGCTTACTTTCTTGTGTGGCTGTCTTTGGAAACAGTTTTGCTCGGCTCCTCATGATGGAGACGTTCTTGCCCAGTTTTTGAGCGTACCTCTCTGGTCGCTTTGAGGGTTTCATATCGTACTCTACGTTCTTCCTGCGCTAAGGAAGAAGTCAGCACTTTTGTGGTTTCAAAGAAACATAACTGAAGTGTGTTTTAAATAGAATTCTTAATAGTCGTCATGTAACTGTAATGGGTGGTAGGTACAGTTACTCTTGTATGACAGAGCTGCTCTTACTCATTTTTTAACTACAGGAAGTTGGTATGTGTTTGAAAACAGAAAATGTCATATTATTCTCAAATCAAGGGAGACAGTAAATAAAAAACTAAAATCTAGAAATGCAATTTAAATTAATTAAAGAAAACTTCAAAATCTGCATTATTAATCTATCTTTACCCAGCTTCAGCTTCTCATCCTTCTCTTTGCCTCTTCCTTCAGTCTCCTAACTATTACTTCATCTGTAGTTCACCCATCAAAATGACTTTGTCATCTTGTGTTTGTAACTTACACTTCCCATCACTCCTTGGGTTTTTTTGTCCTTTCTTTATGAACACACAGAGAAAACACCAGGTTCTTAGAGTCGTGTTGCTCCACCAGTTCTGTTCTCGGTAACAGCTGTTAGACTTGACCAGTCTCAGCTGAGTTTGTCAACAACAATAGGGATTTCAAAGGCATTAAATTCCTTTGTTTCATGGAAAGGGGTGGCTGAACAGAGTGGAGAGGCACAAATTAATGCTCCCCTCGAGACAAAGGCTGCACATAGGAACTACAGTCACTAGGGAATCTCTTCAGGGAAGTGCTGTGGGGCATCGCGTCTGTGAGTCCTGCTGATCTTGGACCTTCTTGCTTGTCTTCCTTTGTGACTTGTATGCTTGAATTGTAAGGTAGACAGTAGACCTTAGTAAAATGGACTTTTTTAATGGTAAATGCCTGTGAAAGCTCTGCCTGGTTACTTTTCTTTTTCTGGTAAATCAACCCTTAGGCCTACTTACACGGCTTCTACAAACAGATTTGTGTAGGTGTAAGATTGTAACAGCAATTCTTGGGCTTTTCCAGCCCCTAGATGGGTTTATTTAGATGTTCAGCCACTGGGTTGTGAGCACTCCTGTACAGTTTGCTTTGCCTCTCTTCCTTTAATGTTTTGTGTTGCAGAGAAGGCCTATGGTTGCATTTATATAGTATACTGCATGATTAACTGTGCGGTAAATAACTTACGGGTCTAGGAGAGAAACCACATGGGATTGGTGAAAAGAACAGTTAAAGATTATGCCTCCCTAAAGCAGTAGCCAAATGTTAGGAGTGTATTTTGGCTGTTTGATCATTCTGCACTTCCCGAATCTGTTGCATTTTGCAGCTAGCTTGTTGGGCAGAGAGAGAGTTCCCTGTCCAGCACAATTTGTAATGTTGTTCCCACATGGCTTTGCGGCTACTGTTCAAGGCTTCCTCCTTCCAGGGCAGAAAAGTCATTAGGAGACAGTATAGACTGGAATTAATACATTTTTTCAAACAGGTTGTCTTCAAAAAAAGGTGGAGGGGGAAGGGAAGGGCTGGGAGAGAACTTCTCAGGATTTGCCTTTTTAAGTTATTTACCGGTATAATACATAGCTATTGCTAATATTCTGTTCTTTCCATAGCAGAGGTGTGCAACAAACGGCTCTTGTCTGTGCTCTGAGTGTTCCCAGTCATTTTCGCTTTCAGGAAAACTAGGAGGTTACAAGGGCAAAAAAACTTGGTATTTGTAGGTTGTTTTGGTTTTGTTTTTAAGGCACAATGTTAAAATTTTAGTCTCTCTCTTTTTCATTGTTTTCCTTTTCCCATCCTTTTGGGAGTAGTTTAAGGTAAAGGCACTTGAGAATTTCTTGAGCTCAACTGGTTGAGAGTTGTGAAAGTTCTGTGGTTTATTCAGATAAAGATATTGCAAGCTTTCTTACCTGTATCGCTTTCAGACCTTTCACTGGCTTGCTTTCCCCCGCTGGACAAAAACATCTAGCCCTTGAATTGCATTTTTCGTTTCTTTCCACTTTTTTTTAGAGCAC